>NW_004797276.1:1297274-1317110 GCF_000002075.1 Aplysia californica
CCCTCTCAGTAGAACGATGTGTAGCCCCCCCCCAAAAAAAAAATATAAAAAATTCATTGAATCATTCCAATAACATCCTCCAACTTTATGATCGGGAATTATGGACATTGTAAATCCAGGAAATCTAACTGTTTTATCGATTTTGGTGTAGTCTACGTAGGCCTACTATATACCCAAAGCATTCTGTAAGATGCACTGGATAAGTTAACCATTAAACACACTAACCAAAGAGGACTATTCAGTGCATTTGATGTTTCTGTGTCATTGCCTATTCGTATCTTTCCCCTTCACCCAAGATGGCTAGAGTATCGTATGTTTACAATAGGCCCAAACTTATTTTTTTATCCGCTGCCGACAATGCTGAATTAGACTGGAAGACAGAGGATGTTTCTTTTACCATACTTACACAAGCAAACATTATTATTTTCTGGATTCACGTACAAAGGTAACTATTTTCCTGAAAATGAAAACTTTAACTTGTATTCACGGTTGTACAAAACGTGTTCTTTCAGCTTAACCCAGCACTATCGTTAGTGGATAGAAGAGTGCACAATCTCCAGTCATCACTGGTAAAGGATAAAGATTTTCAACAACAAAAATTTATCTTTTTTTTTCAAATTAATTTTTTTTTTGGGTGCGAGTTTCACGGCATTTGCTACACCAATCTTTCTTATTCGTGTCGAAGGATGGAGGTGTTACTAGAGTGTAACGTACATAGAGAAAAGAAGAAAGAGAAGAAGGCCGATAAATGTTTGATAGGAAAACAGAGCGGACATGCCACTAGGCAAAGACATGACAAAACGTAGTATATTTGAGAAGTTCTCTAGTTTTAGTAAAAGTTTTACGGCACTTGCAACACAATGAGGTCATATGAGTGTCAAAGATTAGAAAAAAGGAGCAAACCACACCAGATCACCCGCCAACCACCCACATTTGAGTTCGTCATGGCAAGCAAAGCGTCCTAATGTTTTTAACCACATCCATTACTAGCCTGCCGTTTGGTTCAAGTATGACACATGACATTAAAACTAAACAAATCTGCCGCAAGCCGACAAAACGCCTTTTTTAATTCACAGTAGTTTCGAGAAAAATATGGGGTTTTTTTTGTCAGCGTAAGCATTAAAAGAATAGAGTCATTCCGAAATTGTAATTCTAATTTACTTAAAAACAAGTCACAGTTTCATTTTGATTTTTTTCTCAAAAGCAATGTAACTGATCAGACTTTCAATTTAGCAAATAACAAATTTGGCACCAAAATGGAAAAAAGGGCGTTTTGTCAGCTTACGGCAGAAATGCTGTTCTTCTTTTAAAATAACAAACAAACAAACAAAAACTCGAAAACAAACAACATAACAATGATAACAAATGGAAAGAAACAAAGCAAACCACAACCCTGCCCGCCTCAGCACAGAGATAGCAATAACAAAGGAAAGAAGTAACGTCCAATTTTCAAGGAATGTCCTGCCTTACCAACAAAAAAAAATCAATTTTTATTGGGCCACATTCATTTCCAAACACATCATGTATAAATTCTTCTGTGCCTACCATTTTTCCTTAAAAGGTTGCTGATTAATTTTGTTCGATCATAACAAACGGCTTGTGTGGCATATGAATAAGCTACCAACGTGTCTTATTACATCATGCCTGTGAATATGTGTCGTTATGAGCATCTTTTTATGTTTGTTTAAAGCGGGGCGCACGCTTCAAGTATATGTACTGCAGGGTAACGAAGGCGATATTGTTCTCTTTTTCCAGACCTAACTCAGATAAGGGCGAAACATCTCGGAAGTCCCTCGTGCAAATTGCGCACGTCAAAGATACCTTGGTGGTCCAGAATCGATAAGAGTAGGCCTACCAACTGAAAATGTTTTAAGTGTCCCAAGCGCTCAAATGACCTTATGCAATTGTCTGCGCCGTAAAACACCCCCCCCCCCCCCAAAAAAAAAAAGAACCCCCCCAACCCCCTTAATATCTTTAAAAAACAAAGGGGGGAAGACCCACCCAACCCCCCCCCTCCTCCCCCCCCCCCCCCCCCCCAGCAAAAAAACACAAAAAACACTTCTCTCAAGCGATGACCGCCTTGGCCACGTCATCTCAGACCATCTTTTTTTATTCGGACCCCTGCAGATCAGGTACACTAGAGGCGTACGTACACTGTTAATACTTTAACTATCTTTTTCAACTTTGAAATGGGCCTCGAATATTGTTTTTTCCGAATATGTCGAGTGTCAACCTAAACAGATTGTATCTTATTGCTTGAGTTTTATGCCCCTTATCGACACCACCCTTTGTATCACAAGAGGCGCCCGAACCCGCACTTTAGGACCAATCCAGGTCGTATGGGCTAAAGCATAAGACTATATAAGACCTATTCAACGAGCAAACGGAGATACTCGATAAAATAATATATTGCATGACGTGTATCTTCTCACTCGGGAATGGAACTCAGGCAAAGGGAAGAGGCTGGCAACCACGTACAGCACAGATGTCTATCAACCCCAACTCTGGACTGTCACTTCTATACGATCATTGATCAGAGCTTCAACTTACAGTCCGCTTCGTCGTTGGGCACACATCAGTGAGAAGAAGAAGAAGAAGAAGAAGAAGAAGAAGAAGAAGAAGAAGAAGAAGACAGAAAGTGTTTTGAGATTAAAATATCCACCTCAGCACCCGTCCATTTGGTGGAGGTGAGACATTTTCCCTTCCTTACTTACTACTTACCCATTACGCCATCTGGCGTTTAGGGCAGCAGCAAAGGATCTCTAGCTCTGTCTGTTTTGGGCCATCTTGGTCCCTTCCATAGGACAATATAATAATACCCCTCTTCTTAGAGGCGACACAATAAAAAAAGCAACTGATGAAAAATTAATGATTTTATCAAAACAACCTGCTGTACAGTGGTTACAGCAACCACACATCAGAGCACTGGAGAAATTACTGTCAACAAACCCCGTTTCACTGCCAACCGTGGACGAGCATAAAGTTGGAGGTACAGCGGGGGCCGGCGATATATCGGATAGCAGCAGCGACTGCCATTTATATTTATCTATAGGGGTAGACTGGAGGAGACTACAGACAAACTGTGACCAGTCTTGACTCAGATTTGTTTTTACTCGATCCCCAGGTGCATGGGAAAACGAGTAGCAACCAATTACATCATGTACAGCACCAGCTGAACTTTTTCGTAATTCAAAAGGAACATTTTTGCAGGATCAGAAGCTAGGCTAGAGATATGTATTATGTGTCAAGGGCCATGCAGACATAGATTTCTACGGGTTGTTTGTTTATTTATTATTATTTTTTGTTGGTGTTGTTGTTGGTGTTTGGGGGGGGGGTTGTTATTTTTCTTTTGTTGTTCTTTTTGGGGGGTTTTGGTAGCGGTGTAAAGTCGCCAATGCTATGTTTAAATAGCTTAATCCTTTTCTTATGTTGGCAAAAACCTTGCGGTATAACGGGAGCTAGCACAATGTTTATCGAGATTAGACTGTATTGCACTGGGTCTGTACTTTTATTCTACTCAGTGAAAGAACTTCTCGCAGTACCAGCCAACTCATTTTTTCAGCTTCACCGAAGCGGGCACTGCTTTTTTCCCTTTGTGTGGGAGTTCGTTTGTTTATAATTCATGACACATCTTTGTAACAAGTGATTGTGTTATTCTGAAAGGTGTATGTGCGTCTCTACTGGCTCTGCACGTCATAAAATTAAAACAAATAATGTTTTGGGGGGTTTTTTAAACAAAAGGAATGAAGCTGTGTTTGTTATTTTGCTTGAATGCTCGCTATGGGTCCTCTTTTCTAATATACAAACCTGAATAAAAAGGAACTGATGTATTGTATACGAGTTGGGTTTAGAACCCCATTCTACACTTTAATGAGATTGACGCTGGTAATAATTGTTTTTCTGAAACACTCATGAGAAAATTAAAGAATTCTGCACTGACGCTTTGTGTCGCTTTAAGAATGCATAGAGGGCACTTGATAAGCAGGGAATTTTAATTTATTTTAAATAAACTAGACTCTCTCTCTCTCTCTCTCTCTCTCTCTCTCTCTCTATATATATATATATATATATATATATATAATATATATATATATATATATAAAATCATATATATTCATATAATATACACGCTCGTAGAATACTTGTGTATTGGTTGAGAATCAGTATATAATTATATCTGAATTAGAGGTCTTAAACTGATGGTGTTTTCCCACAATAGCCATGGGAGATGTTAGATTGGTTTTAGTAAGAGTTTTACGGCACTTGCAACTAAAAAATAAGTCGTATAAGTGTCGATGATTAGAGGTGTTACAAGAGAGTGACATACGAAGGAAAGGAGGAGAGAAAGGAAGATAGATCTTTGATAGGAAAGAAGGAGCATACCACTCCAGAGCATCCACCAACCACCACAGCGACAGATATAGCAAGTTCAAGCAGTACTGTGCAGTGGTACCAAAGATACTTTACAGGAAAGAATGTCTGGTGGAGCCGCGGATGAAGCAGTGCCTCACATGATCTTTACAGCCTTTGTTTGTACAGAGAGCTTAATCAATTAAAAATAGACACCCTGTTTATTACTGTATGTGGTGTCGTGGACTATACATTTACCAACTTACTTGAAACAAAACTGCATATGTGGGTCTATCGTCATCAATTGTTTCATAGATTCACTTGATGCATTTGTTCTTGGAGGTTGGGGGAGCAAATGTAAATTAGCCTATCTGTGTCTCCTTAACTAACCAAACCACTTCTAACATTATTCCACACTTAGAGGCAATGGCCTTGAGACGTCAAAGACCTAAAAGTAGGGCAAACGTACATGTATCAATAAACACACTGGTTGGGCCATTTAAGAAAACTACTGGTACATTCATATTACCATTCATCCATTCAATGTTTTTCCCAGCTGTATCATAAATTCCATTTCTTGAACTTTCAAAAAGAAGATTAAATTCGTAACCACTTCCTTCTTCACAGCGTTCATCAAGATAAATGGATCAAATTGTGAGTTAGAATTCACAAGAATGAAAAGCAAGAAAAATAAAAGACAATACTGATAATACCACCCCCCCCCCTCCTTATCCCTCACACACACAAATGGGTAAGGTGCAATGCCTCCCTCAAGTAACCACATGTCCTTGTCATCTGGTCAGCGCCAGAGTAGAGCAGGCTTTGTAAGTCTGTAGGTGTGTGTAGGAGCCTGCGTCGAAGAACAGCCAGGTTTGGGCAGTGAAGGAGAAGATGTTCAACGGTCTCCTCATGGTAGTCACAGTGTCTGCAATGGGGTTCCCACATGGGGTTAATTCCATTTATGTGCTTGTTGGTGTGTAAGAGTCTTGTGCGCACTCTGAAGATCAAAGTCTGATCAGCTCTACATAAGAGAGTAAGCGGGTAAGGTAGAAACAATTAGATGACCTGCCCAAAAACTGGAGGTGGAACAGACTTATACATCTGATGACAAGATGACATATGATAGCACTAATGCTCAAGTCGAAAATCTCCTTTTCATTTTAAAGCAGAAAAGTGAAAGACAACACTGATAATACCATGACCCTCTTCCCATTCTAAAAACTAGGCATAGTGCTCCTATCAATGTAAGACAGAAATATGGACATGCATTAAACTCATCAAATAAAAGTAAAACAACAAACGCTAAAGGTGAAATGTGTCTCTGTTTATTTAAAACAATTATCATCCAAATCTCCGGCTCCATACTGTGCTCACACTCACACCAATAGTTCACAAAACTTGAAACAAAGCAAAACAAACATTTTAAAGCAGAAAAAAATCCATACTTTAAATCGGATAATTCTAAAAATACGTCAGACTGACTATTAAAAGACTAGAATGCTATAAATGGGAGGACAAATAATCCTAGACTCACAGCATACGATGGAGAAAAGTAACCAACTATTTTTCAACTTCACACTATTGAGGAATTCTGCACAAGCCTTGTTTTTCAAACAGGTAATCTTGGTCTGTGGCTTTGAAGGAGCCTATATGATACAAGTGAATACCCTTTAATCATTGTCTTCTTCACTTTATGTAGAATTCAAGAAGACTGTGATCTCTTTTAGACTGACACATGTGTTCCAAGCACAATAAAGTACATTATTAGTATCATAAAGCTGAATGATAAATACTACTTGGTAAGTGAATTTCATTTTCTTTGTGAAGGAGTTTCAGCTACCATTAGAACATCTCAGTGTAACCCAAGTTAAATCAAAGACTATGTGAAGATGAAAAGAAATATTTTTTTCCAGTGATTTTTGTTAAGATCAGATCTCTAAGAGAAGAAAATAAAGCATAAAACAACAGTGTAAAATGATTTTGAAATGTGACTTCATCAGAAGCAGAAAGATTAACCTGTAAGCAACAAAGGTCGTGAAAAATTCAAAAGTAAACCAAACTCTTTAAACACTCAAAACCTTTTACGCCAACATTATACAAATATTGTAAATATTTAATTTTGAGATCATCTAAAAGGGTGAAAAATTCATTTAAAAAAATAAAAAATGAAGTTCACACCCCTTATGGACATAAAAGACCCAGATTAACAACAAAAAAGTTTAAAATATTGAGTTGCAGGGCACCAGTCTAGTGACTTTTGGATTAAGAACATCATTAATCCATAGATCAATAAGTACTCCCCACCAGCTGAAAAACACTCTCATACACACACATGATCAGTATCACAAAGGACGCAAGCAGAAAAGAACATCAATTTTACATTAAACCCTAACGGATTTCACATGGGCATAAATTACAACATCAGTCAAGATCTCAGTGACAAACTCAGTTAACTTTCTCAAAATAATCCTTCGAAGCCTCCGGCGTTGGTTTGATTGTTGCAGAGTCTGGCTGCCAGTTCGCTGGGCACACTGCCAAAGTGGAAAAAAAAAAGAAAATTTATAGAAAACATATCTTGTCAATCCTTGTAAATGCACGACTCATTTATTTTGGAGCAGTATAAGCAGAAGCTTATTAAAAGGATAAAGAGTGACATTGAATATGACATCAAAATATTCCAATTCAAACGGGTAACAATAAGATGTTCAGTACCGTATCCTGTTACTTTAAAACTACAAATGAGACTTTCATAAAAAGAAATGCTAATGTGGTTACAATTCATTTGAAAAATACCAGCATTTTGAATGGAGATAAAATATTTCAGCATAACAATGAATCAATAGCAAATTTGGCTAAAAAAACAATCTATTTAGCAGAAGAAAAAAATATTTAGCTCAAAAAGGTCATATATACAATGACAGAAAAGAAAGAAATTTCTGTTCGAGAAGTGAAAGTAAGCGCAAACCAATCTAAAACCAGAAGCAATAAATGATTATAGACGTATGCCATAAAGAGCAAAGATATCAGTGAAACTGTCAGTTCCTATACATGCTGTGCGACATGTGTATTATGAGTTTTCAAAGCATGATATTAATAATGGGAGGATGAGAGTAGATAGAATGAAAATAGTGAAAAAAGGGGGAAAAAAACAACTTTATCAATGAGAGAGATAACAACACTATGGCAAGCAGTTGACAGTTGCACTGGTTATGTATGGACAAAATAAAATTTAGCAAGGCATTTCTATGCCAGGTAAGTAAAGAGTTGTGGTGATGTGGAGAGTGGTGGCCTAAGGAAGAAACAAGGTTCATTTGAAGGGAAGCTGACAGATTTGTATGCTTATCTAAAGTTGTTTTACAGGTACCAAAAAGTAAAAACACCCAAGTTCTAATTTGCATCCTGTTATAAGAAAATTGCTAGCTAAAAAACTACTACTTTCATGACAGTGGACATAATGAATTTGTTCCTTGAAACAACATGGACAGACTTGATGCTATCACTGTCATTAATGTTTTTTAGTTTTTTTTTAAAGAAGGCATTGATGGGTAAATAACTACAGCATTCAGTCACAAATAAAAAAGTGGGACATGAATTTCTAGCACTTAGTTTTTTAACATGTCATTAGAGAGAAAAGAAAAGATTTCAAAGACAGCTAACCACTTCAGTTTCCTCAGAAAGGGGTGGGTAGTTGGTGCAATGGGCGCAACTGGTAGGTCCTGCTTCTTTCCTTTCCCGCTTTTGTTTCTGTCTGTCCATCTTGATTTTTCCCAGTACTAAATGACGGTTATAGCGTCAGTGTGCTTCTCTTTACTCAAATTCAAAAAGAGAAGGAAAGGAACACTTGGTACTATTTACTTCAAGAACATTACCTTCACCATGCTGTTCCACAAACTGGAATGCTTGGATCAGCCTGACGGTCTCATCGACAGATCGACCAACAGGAAGGTCATTGATGGTGATTTGGCGAACAACTCCAGTAGGGTCAATAATAAAGAGACCTCTGAAATAACATTAAAAGTTTTTAATTTGTAAATAATTGCCAAAAAGCTTGGAGAGCTTTGCAAATACTGTTTTAAAAAAGGAAGTTGTTAGGAGACTGTATTACAGTCCCCTACCGCTACCCACTGGGGGACTGTGCAGACCCCTAGCACTGCTTAGACTCGGGGACTGTGCAGTTCCCTTGCGCTGCTTTGTGTACTGGGGTACTGCAAAGAAACACACACATACACACACAACAAGCAGTCGACGATGAAACCAATCTCGCATCGCCTAGTGACATCGGCAAAGCAGGCCCGCCACGGCGTGGGACAAAAGCCCAAAGAAGGATTGCAATACCTTGGAAGTAGAGAATCTTTGGTTATACTAATACTAAGCCTACTACTAGATCTAGATCTAATCTAGGCCTAGAAATATAGACACAGACTGCAATTTTTTAAATTAAAGAAGAGTAGACCTACATCTATTGTAGTCTACAGGCTATTTCATGTTCTACTGTATTTTGGGGAAACAGGCATTGTTTGAAAAATATCATTTTGTATGCTTTTGTAATGTTTAAAATAAAAAATTGAATTTTAATGATAGGTTTCTAAAATCCTTTGGAGCACGAGTGATCTGAAAGAAGCCTCCACATATCTTTTTTCTTCTAAAATACAACCTATGTGACCTAGAGAGCAAACAAGCATCAGATAGTGTCATTATGTTATTATTAGAGCAATACTTCTCTTTTTTTGTGATGTCAGCTTTTCTTAAAAGCCCAATAGTAAATATGTCACGACGCAGTGCAATCAGGCGCTCGTCCATTTTTGGGCATATTGTGGAGTTACTGGTATCATCTCAAAGTTTATTTATTTGCCTTGCTTCAAATGAAATAAATATCCATTCATCTTGAAAAGAATTCAAGATATTTGCGATTGAAGGCAGTGAGGTCACCTGGTTTCAGTGATGAAATTAGTGAGAAAATGGCCGCCAAACTATGGTAACTCCAATAGCTAAAGAGTCTTTCAAAACAGAAAAATAACATATTTTGTGCCTTTTTTTAATCAACGTTTTTCTGTAAAATTCACATGGAGATGTGTTTCTATATATATATGGACCTAAGAGCGGTTAATAAAAAAAATATAAATTCTATCAAAATTTCTAAACTGGTAGAAAAATGCCTGTTTCTCTAACATTGTTAATTTGACAAGCGCTAGATTTCACCATGCTGCCTCACAAATGGTTTCTTATACTGGGTGCCCACTACAGACGGGATCGGCGGATCGGGCTGAATGCCCAACTCGGTCGCCTCAAAAACAAACGTTTTTGTTTTCAATTTCAGGTGACGGAGTCAGGCCATCAGCCCGATCCAGCTGTAGTGGGCACCCCCTATTACAAGTGATTAAGCCAGTTTTTCAACTCACTATGAGACCTACCTTAAGGCTATTCCTTGATCCTCCAGGAGTACACCATAGTCCCTTGAGATGGACTTACAGAAGTCTGCGAGGAGGGGATACTTGAGACCACCCAGTCCCCCTTGCTAGAAGACAGAAGAAAAATACTATTAAAACATTTTATATTTTTTTTATAGTAGAGGGTTTTACGGTGCTCGCAACTGCATAAGGTCATATGAGCGCCAAGGGGTGGGTGTCAACAGAGAAGTCTTTACAGGGAATTAGACTTATTCTGCTCACCTCTCTAGCTTCAACAGCACAAGGTCTACTTCGACTATCAAGGAACCCCGGAAATAGCAGGTCACAAGAGAGTGACAAACATACAAAAGAAGTAGAGGAAAATGACAATAGTAAGGATTAGGAAAGAAAAAGCAGCAGTTCCCTGTTGTAGATCAGGCACAGTTATGAGCGTGACATGAATCAGCCCATTTACAATTCTACTGGGCTTGAACGAGAAATGTCCCCCTTTTGGGAATGGCCTAAAGACACTACAGTCAGTGGCACTGCCGCGGGGGATTAAATAAAACATTAATGTTAATATGTTACAGATAGTGTGTTTCAACAAAACTTTACCAAATTGTTACCCATGATACCAAGTTTGTACCATAAATACGATGCTGTATATCACATTTAGAATCAACTCTGGTGTATTGATAGATACTTTGAAGCATGGTGCAAGTAGAAATTGTTTGAGGAAATTGTCAGGCAAGACAGGAAAAATCTCATAACACTAAACTACGAGAGAAAAAAGAACATGTAGACCATGTTATTTATCAAAAAGGAGGAACAATTTGGATCTGATTATAATAGAACAAAATGAGAGAAAGCAGTAAATCTTATACAAAATCTATTGACAATAATAACAGATTGCATTTATACAGAGCTCTATCCCATACAAGTATAAGCTCTGAGCATCATCATATATATTACTATCATAATCAACGGGTTGAAGAAATGTTGCATTTCCAAGCTGTAGATTCCCAAGAAATAGCAGAAAAGTATAACTTAGCCTAAGATTTACAGTTATTTCAACAGGAAGTTGTTACTGATCCAGGTTATTTCAACAGAAAGAGGACTTCTGCAAAATTTTATTAGCTCAGTAGGAAGGAAGACTACCTTTCTCTGCAAGATGTCTTATAGAAGCCATATTGTCCCTCTGCTCCTCAAATTAAGTTACTATCCCCCAGGACAGTGCTACTGACTGAAGTGTCTTTAGGCCATTCCCAAAGGGGGCACATTATCATTAACCATGTTCTTATGTACAGTAGAATTGTAATTGTAAATGGGCTGATTCATCAATGTCATGCTCGTAACTGTACCTGAACTGCAGCAGGGAACTGCTGCTTTTTTTCCCTAATCCTTACTATCGCCATTATTCCTCTACTTCTTCTGTATGTTTGTCAAACTCTAGTGACCCGCTATTTCCGGGGCTGCCTTGATAGTTGAAGCGGACTTTGTGCTGTTGAAGCTAGAGAGGTGAGCAGAGTAAGCCTGATTCCCTGTAAGGACTTCTCTGTTGACATCCGCCCCTTGGCGCTCACATGACCTCTACTAAAACAAACAAATTAAGTTACAGCACCTACAGCAGAGATTGGTAACAACAGGAAGAGTACATGAATGACTACCAATGTGTCCTTTTGTCATAAGATACTTTTACGCACCTGTTGTCTAGTGCATACTGTTTTTTCGGGTGCAACTGGAATTTCTGATTTTCAAAATCTTTCAAGAAATTCGCGAAATCAAGTTGTTTGCAAAGTATTAAGAGGAGTACTACCACTGCATTCAAACACACTACACTGGACGACTCAAATTGTGCATCCAAAACGTTGTGGAAACAAGAATAAAGGGATGACTGCAGAACAAAGGATGTCAAAAGCATAGCAACAACAACCACAACAGAACAAACCATACCTTTCTGGGAGTATTTATCCAAGCCAAATGGCTAAAATGGGAATCAGTTGATACACCAACAACCTCAGCGTTTATTGCTTTGAACTTGTCAATACTGTCGCTGAAGGCTATGATCTCAGTGGGGCAAACAAAAGTGCTGCAAAATAGGCAGGGAAAGAAACCAATATAGATGGACTTATATGAGGGCTACCAAATACACACAAACACCATGAACCCCCCAGCTCCCAACTAAAAAAGGGCAGCCTGTTGTATTCGAGAGAGAAAGAGAGAAAGAGAGAGAGAGAGAGAGAGAGAGAGAGAGAGAGAGAGAGAGAGAGAGAGACAGAGACAGAGAGATAGAGAGAGAGAGAGAGAGAGAGAAAGAAAGAGAGAGAGAGAGGGCAAGTGAGCGGGAGGGAGAGAGAGAGAGAGAGAGAGAGAGAGAGAGAGAGAGAGAGAGAGACAGAGAGAGAGAGAGAGAAATAGAAAGCTAATGGTAGAGAATGGGGACCAGCAGACATACACAGTATGAAAGAGAAAGAGAGACAAAGACAGAGAGAGTGACAGAGAAGCATGGATATTTTGAATGTCAATTGCTCGCTTTACATAAGTCAAGGAACACTTCTTTATAGAGATAAAAAATTGAGTAATTTGGCCACTCAATAGTATTCAATGAGCTTAAAGCTATATTTTAACTTTCCTTAAGTTAAAAATAATAATTAGTCTTATTAAGGTCTGTGAATAAAGAATCGAAGCCTACATTTGCTGGTTGAAAAAGTACTGACAATGGATCTAATGTTAGAGAAATGAAGGGAGGAGAAAAGAGTAGTAGTAGAAAAACAAAGGGCACCTGACAACTATTTACATATTATAAGTAGGCTAATCAAAAGGTTAAAATTTCTTGTCGTACACCAAAGATATAATAAATAAACTCACAAGTCAAGCGGGTAAAAGAATAGCACAAGGTATTTTCCTTTGAAATCAGATAACTTGATTTCCTTGAACTGGCCATCAACCACTGCCTGGCCTTGAAAATCAGGAGCTGGTTGCTGGACTCTCACTGATGACAACAGGCGACAACCTAAAATTCCAGGGAACATGAAAAGTTGAAAGAGAAATGCAAAGTCATACATAGTATATTCGCAATTGATTCAATTTTCAAATACATTATCTATTACTTTCCAATAAATACTGATTCTGAGACCAATGTAAAGAATTTACTCGGCAGATCAACATGATTTGGACAAGTTAGCTTTTCCAAGCAAAAGCATTACAGTCAAACCTATCCAAGATGGAATCTCAAGGGAGTCATAAAATAGTTCTGTCTTAGACAGGGGAATTTTTGGGGAGGGAGGCACTGAGGACCAGCTGTTTTCTAAATCCTCTTTATTAAAAAATGTAGGATGTTTACACCCATTTTGACACAATTTAAATAATTTATTAATGCCGTGGGTTTCGACCCTGCCAAAGAGGAATACGATGTCCCTGCAGAAAAACAGAGATACTTAATAAAAATTCTTCCCACACAGGAATCAAACTCAATGCAATGGCAAAGCGTCTAGCCGCTACACCATCAAACCATGTATGCGGTGGGATCAAGGGTCGTCTGTCCGGTTGGTAGGCAGTGGTCAAAGCTTCACACCTCCAAAGAGCTATCCTTGCTACACTGATAATGGCAGGTGTCAGTCTTACTCATCCATTGCAGTGCTTGCGTCTTATGGGAAACACTGTTTGATATATCAAAAACAGAAACGATTTAACACTTCTTTTGTTTCCATCCTTTGTGCGTATCCAGACCAAAAGCTACTAACTGAGCCCAGCCTCTCAGCTATTTATGACCACTGTTGAGGTTTTCTGACCAAAAGCAACTGCTGCAGAAACCCTTTTTAATTACATCTAGCTTAGGACAGTACTAAGCCGAGATCAGTCCTGGTTTGGACCTCAGAAGGGAATGGTTGGCATTCTTCATTTTGATCAGTCCTGCTCAAGACGGCTATACAGTCCCTTTTCTCCATGACAATGGGTGGTCATTTTACACAGGTTCGCCAATGTTAAACATCAAGTTTGTAAGGATAGAAAGAGAAATGAACCCATATATAGATCATATCGGTGAACCGGTATCCCACATAAGCGTCTCCACATATAGCAAACAATTAAATTACTTTTAATATTATGACAAGTTAAAAAAAAAAGACTTTTACTATTTCTCCATGAAAAAAATAACGCAAAACTTCAAAACGAAGCACTCATTTGATCCAAATCATTCACATACCTGTGGAAAAATATCGCTGGGTGTTGTTTGAATTCTTCACCAATGATAAAGTCTGCAACCTGCTGCTAGTTGAAACACTTGCTGTGAAACACTGTGCAGTGATCCCTTGAACCTGCAAATAATCGAATGGTAACACGGTTAACAAACCTTTATCTAAAATTCATTTTTTAAAGACCATGTGAAAGCATTATATTGTCTACAGTTCTAGTATAAGTGTAGTCATTGTGGAATGCACTGGGTAAGAGATCAAGGGGGAGGCTATATATATGGAACAAAAAGAATAGTCACAGTCACACAGAATGATGTACAGAGAAAAGTAGAAGTGCATGGAATGATGTTAGGAAGCTAGCCTAAGACAAGGGAAAAGTGGAAAGTGTTTGTCAGTGGCCGATACCCTAGTCCAGAGTGAGAGAGGCGATGATGATGATGATGATGATGACGATGATGACTTGCTGTGAGAGACCAAGTGCTATCCTTGCTACACTGATAATGGCATCGGTCAGGATTTCAGGGACCTTATATTTACCATGTAGGTACTAATCACCATTTGTACTCCAGTTACCCCCCCCCCCCCACCTGGCCCTGCCTTTCCGTTGTAGTACTCATAACCTCCACGCACTTGTTTCCCTTACAAGTGTCCTTACAATACCGCACAAGGTCTAGATGGAGTACGCTTCTCTCACATGAAAAACCTTGACGAGGACAGCATCAGGGACCTTCCAGATATCCTCAACAGGAGTCTATGGAACGGAGAGATACCAGATGACTGGTTGGACAGCCACTTAGTACCACTCCCCAAGCCTGACAAGGACCAGAGTAAGGTAGCTGCTTATCAAGTAATCACGATGCAAAAATGCGTGAGCAAGCTTTTAGAAAAGGAGGTAGGGTACTCGATTGCAAAGGAGCGAGAAAAGGAAGAGGTACTTCCAGCGACTCTGGGAAGCTACAGAAGGGGGAAGGAAATGTGGATTAACGCCGCCATCCTAGCATCAGATGTTTATGATGGGTTTGAAAGAGGCGAGGAGACTCTGATAGCAGCGCTTGACCTCGAGGATGCCTAAAATAGGGTTGAGTACAATGTCCTTTTGAGAACAATGATCAACCTGAAGATTAGCCCCCCAGCTCGTGATACGGGTAGGTGAGGCATTGCTGAAGAAGAGAGTTGCAATGCGGCTGGGAAACTGGACATCTGACACCAGAAGCATCACATCGGGGTTGCTGCAGGGACCATCAATCTCACCAGTGTTATTCAACATATACACAGTTGGAAACACTTCTGGACAACTGGAAAGCCCACAGTGTGTGCTGAGCTTTGTGGATGATGTCCTTGTATACAGACAGGGTAAGGACTGGCAAGAAACAGCTAATGAGGTGCAACAGCTGGATCGCATTGGGCAATGGTGTGTAGACCGCAACAGCAAACTCCATCCCGACAAGGCCTGTGTGCTGTGGTGCTCGCTGAACAATCCTGCGGTGAAAGCAAAGATGCCCACAGTCAACATCAACGACAGGGTCCTGAAGCCTGAGCACTCACTGAGGTATCTAGGTATCGCCTTTGACAGATCACTCTTAGGTAAGGATCACATAACCAGGATCATCACAAAAGCCCGAAAAGGTCTGACTGCACTGAAAACCATGGCATGTAGCAGAATGTCACAAAGAATTTTAGCCAAACTATACCAGACTCCTGTGCTGTCTGTGATATACTATGATGGCCTTGGTCTCCCCACCTTGTCAACGTCGGAGCTGAAACGTCTTGAAAGAATTCAGAATGAATGTATGGAAGGTATGCGGACTGTTCTCGGGTGCACACAAGACACATCCTGCATGGCTATAATATGCGTTATCTCCTGGACCTCCCTCCATGGTAGAACCTCACAAGATTGCTCAGGTGAAAGCGTATAACTTTGAGAGTCAGCGCCTATGATCAGCACCCACTGCATGACAAAGTGGGAAGAACTGTACGCACATGTCTGCTTAGAGAGACTGAATGGATGAATGTGGCAGCGACGACTCGGCTAAATGCTTTGAAGTGCAAGACATCCGAAGGGGTAGCGCATGGGTCAGCGTCACGGACACAATTGGACAGTATACTCGAGTGGTAGCAACGTTAGGCAGAGAATGTCGTGAGTGGCCAGAGGGAGCAGCCAATGCCGAGGAAGAGATGCTGATAGAAGAGAACAGTGAACACAGCGACATAGTCATCTTCACAGATGGATCAGTACAGCCTGGTGTCAAACCTGGATGGGCTTTCAGCACCCGTGTAGAAGGGGTCATACAGAGAGAGCTGTCAGGCATCACTACTATAACCACATCCAGCATGTGTATGGAGATGAAAGCCATCACAGAAGCCCTTAACTGGATTAAGATGCCGGAGTGTCAGTCTGCCATCCTCGTCACTGACACGATGAGTACCCTCGAAAAAGTGAAGAAACATGATATATGCAGACTGGCGAGAGGCAATACAAAGCAGCAGCAGACTCATAAGGATTGTATGGATCTTTAGCCCTGGTCATGCAGGAGTTCAAGGACGCGCTGATAAGATAGCTGGCCACGATGAGGCAGCATGGTTCAACGACCAGAGAAAGGATGAAGGCACCACTTCACACACAATGGATAGACTAAGGGAAGCTGGTGTCCCTAGAGGGCCGGGGAGAGACAGCAAACCATATGCATGGAAAAGTAAGAGAATATCCAACCAGCTATTAACTGGCACGATCAGCAGGCAGACCCTTTCATGGATCCTGGAGAGGAGGGTGGAGAAGCTATGGTATTGTGTAATAGTTCGGCCTGCTTCAAGCATTCCATCCCATGAGATGAAGGAGGGCTCTTACAGAATTAAAGTTGGGATATGGATATGGAAAATTACGATGCAGACTTTTGAGACGGATATATAATATGATCATCTTAACCAGATCTTTGTTTAATTAAAACTTAAATGAACAACAAATAAAATAATAATAATACAAAAACCTTTTTCGCCTCTCTAGTAAAAAACATGTCTCACTACCGACGCTATTATGCGGGATGTGGGACCGGCCGCGCCATTTGTTGTTTACACACTTAACGATGTTAGGCCTCTCTGCCTGCACACAATGAATTGTGGTTCAAGGAACAGAGAGCCTGTACCAACCGTAACGAGACACGAGCACAAGACTATGCTCTTGCATGACAGAAGAAGGGTTGTAAATTAGGTGCTTTTTCGGTTATTCGCCGGTTTTGGCCCCAAGAGTAGGGGAGTTTCAGGGGGCTAGCCCCCCTGACCTAAAAAAAATATGGTGGGGGGTTTCAGGGGGGCATGTTGTTAGGTTCGATATCTTAGCTTGCAATGCATCAAACGTATAGATCTAGACTAGATGTAGATCTTGGCTCAAATAAGGGGGGCGGGAACTACCGTAAATTATTCAGACCAAATGGGCGAGGGCATTAAATCTAGTTCACTAGTTTAATAATTATAATTAAGCATCCAAGCTCTTTTCTTCATTTTCATTTTTTTCTTCTATATTCTTTCTTTTTCATTTTTTCTTGCCTCTCCTTACTCCTTTCCCGTTTTTCTTGAACATTTGGAGTTTGGAGCCAAAAAAGAGCCAGCTAGAGAGCCAAATGAAATTCTACGGGCCAGATGCGATCCAAAAGAGCCAAATATCTGGGATTTGGCTCTAAACTGACAACCCTAACTGTGACACGATCTTGTGGAGCATCAGCCCTGACACCCCCAGGTAATTCCGGTAACCTCTGCCCTGATATCCCTCTAGAAAATCTAGGGTTATTTCTAGTAAAACGAGGGGGTGAGAATAGCAAGATGGGTTATTCTCACCCTATAGGTTAAAAGTTAAAAATAAAGCCTGTGGCTATGTGTACGGCCCTCCCGCACGCATACTTATCCTCCCTCCCGTACGCATAGCCATGAGGCTATGCGTACGGTCCTCCCTACGTACAGCTCTTAGATTTAGATATAAGTATGCTCACGGCCTTGATAATCGCTCAGCTGAACCGTGTCACTTTATCGATGGATATCTTGACCCAGACAAAGATCGTGTACAAGATAGTTCACTCCTCTATAATTGAGCTAATTAAAAAAGTGTCCTCAATATTCGGTGACGCCCTCTTCTAAAAAGTGCGGACTTTGCGATCAGAGTTACCCTTCTTGTGTGAAAATATAGGTGAAACTAACAAACTGTGCTATTCCTATTCTTCTTCTGGTGAAACGAAAGAGTTTCAAAACAAAAACTGCAGCGTCATCTGAACCAATGTGCGGACTTCCGCGGACACCTTTTTGGCTGAGTGAACTATTTTGTTAGTACGATCTTTGGCCAAGAGACGGTCTACGAGGTCAAGATAACTTGCAATTAAAGTCATTGGTCACTATTTATAACTTTGACCTGTGATTTACTAGATCTACATCATTTTCCATAAAAAGAATGCTGAAATTTTCCATTGGAAAAAGGTCAGCGTCTATGCCCTTTATAGCTGCGCGCTTCCTAATCGAAGTAGGTCATCCCTATAATATATATATATATATAATATATATATGGGGCCTGCGCGCTTCCCAGGTTTAAGTTTGTCCACTTGTAGTGATAGTTTAAATGCCGCCTACAAAGCCTAGCTCATTATGTGAAGTGGAGGGCCGTTCACATACCCTCGATGCTATGCGTATGGGAGGGTCGTAGGAATAGCCATGAGACTGCGTACGGGAGCCATAAGCGCATAGCCACTTCGAAAAATAAAAGCTCTAAGCTGCTGTGAGTCAAGCCAAGCCAAGTGCAACTAGATCTAGAGATCTAGACTAGCTGTAGTTCTAGACTAATCCAGATCAAGTCTCTACTATGTATTGTTAATGTACTAGATCTAGACATCTAGATCTAGAATCTAGATATCTAGCCTACTACTACTGTTCTAAGTCAAAGAGCAGCTGTGCTGTTGTGTAACTTTTCGACAGTTCTAAAAAAGAAAGGTCGAATAGAACTTCAGACAATTTGCTGTTGACAAATTATTACGCTGTTGTTTTGGACACCTAGATTATTTTGTAGCAAGTACTTCAAGCAGTACGATAGGTTGTCAGTTAATGGTTTTCAGCTTCACTTACGAGTTTCACGCCAGTAGCAAAGTTTCTCCCAAACACGCTTGCCATGTTGCCGGTATTGTCGATTGTCGTAGACTGCTAGTGCTATGCTATCTAAAGGTTGTTGTTTTGACACCACTTGAACTTGACCCCGAATGACCTTTTGTAAACAGCTGGACCTTCAGATTTCAAAAGCATGTTATCGAACCCAGTGCGAAAAAAAGGCTATAAAGCCATGCCATATTAAATATTATTTAGACCATTTGATATTCAGAATTTAAAGATAAACACAAACACTGCATTTGCACTGCTTTCGCGACTTAGTAAATAGTTTGAGTCGTAAACAGTGTTTAAACGTCAATCTAAAATCAAGTTTTTGTTATGCCAACAAAATGTTCACTTCCGTTTGGTTGTGTCACATAGTAAAAGTTGGAAGCTGAATTACTAAGCTTGATGAATCAGAAATTTCCTCAGAACACCGAATTATATTCGCTTGGACTGTAAACTGTACCTTTGTCGTGCTAGGTACCAGATTGAGTTCCAGTTCTCAAATGAGACGTAGCTTTATCTTTTTCTGATTATATTCTGTCAAGGTGAGTTAATGAGGACCACCCATCATCATGTCATCATAATAATTCAGTGAATGATTCAATTTCAATGCTTCAACTTCTGTCTACTCTTACTCTTAGACTGAGACGATCTAGGATCTAGATTCTAGATCTAGATCTATATAATCTACATCTAGATATAGACTAGATCTAGAATCTAGATATTTAGATCTAGATCTAAATCTAAATTCTAGATCTAGATAATCTAGATCGAAGTGGCTAGCC
>NW_004797276.1:1318960-1320085 GCF_000002075.1 Aplysia californica
AATAAAAATAATTTTTAAAAAAAGCGATTTAAATCATTGATTTTTATTTAAAAAATCAAGTTGATTTAAATTTAAAAAATCAACTGATTTTAAAAATCAACCTGATTTAAATCAACCCAACCCTGTGGCTTACTGCATGTGGTTGGGAACGGATAATAATGTAAAGGCCACCTCTATTCACACCCCGGGTGAGAATAGCGCAGGCGAGTCTTTCAGCTATTCTCACCCGGTTTGCGTTCACCGATAGCCTAGATCTAGGCCAACCAATTTTGATTTCACCCTGAACCACAGAATTCTACAGTACAATGTGATATAACAGAAAAATTGTAAATTCTTTGCCGTGAACAAACGTTTCATTACTTCTGTTAGTGTTAGCCTAAAAGTGTACAATTTTGTCTGTGGGCAGTGGAGAGAGAGAAGAGGGGAGGAGTAGATCTTGCAAGAACTTCCGGGCAAAACAAAATGGCGACCCGCTTAGTTCGGCTCGATTCGAAAAGTGAAATAGCCATAGCATCTTTGTAGACGATCAAATTAGCTTACTTTTGTGCTATAACGTAATTTTTTCTTTGCTTTTTTATCCATTTGATCATCCACACCGATAGAAAGTATTCCGAAATTAGGAAAAATAGGTCTTGTTTCACACTGGGTGAGAATAGCCAACGGTGGCAAGTCTCACCCGGGGTGAGAGGTCGATCATATTTTTATTCTCACCGCGGGTGAGGATAGCCACTTCCTTTTATACTTTATTGCCCTGGAGAAAAATGTATAAAGTTCATATTTTTATATAAATTTCATGTGATTTTGTAAAAAAATTATGAGTGGATGTTGCATCTAATTACTTTGGGAATGACGGCTATCCTTGAAAAGTATAGACTTATAAGGGAAATTTTATTTTTTAAACAAATAAAAAATATTGAGAATAGACATTTGTGTTATTTTCAAATTGGGAGTGTATACAGACCCGGTAACCGGGAACAAAGTCACAAAGTATACAGACCCGGTAGGGGAACTCTTTTGTGATTTCGGAGAGTTTCAGCGCCCTCTTGGCTCAGGGTAGACCTAGGTTCTTCTAGATCTATGGTCTAGATCTAGATCTAGGCAGACATAAATCTTTGATCTAGTTTC
>NW_004797276.1:1320568-1338813 GCF_000002075.1 Aplysia californica
TTTCTCTCTCTCTCTCTCTCTCTCTCTCTCTCTCTCTCTCTCTCTCTCTCTCTCTCTCTCTCTCTCTCTCTCTCTCTCTCTCTCACACACACACACATACACATACACACACACTCACGCACACACTCTCTAGATTTCTACCGGGTCTGGGCGCTGAAACTTCCCAAAATCACAAAAGAGTTCACCTACCGGGTCTGTATACTTCGTGACTTTGTTCCCGGTTACCGGGTCTGTATACACTTCGTTTCAAATTTATACTGTTTTTGTTGGGTATTTTGGTGTTATTTTCAAATTTATACTGTGGTTGTTGTTTTGTTTTGTTTGGGGGGGGGGTTATTTTCAGATTAAATTTTAATACTGTTTTGGTTATCACAGAAAATGTTTATTTTCAGGCATTAGGGCCTCAAGTCTAGTTGCTGTTTCTGAGAAGAATATTTAACGACCGAAAAACAAGGACAAGCAATCAAACCCTAGAGGGAAATTGACTGTAAGTATCTCATTGTCTATTTTCCTGGACAGATTGTGTGCACCTAGTTGTTTAAATAGTTGCTTAGCCATGAGCTTACTAGCAACCCACTAACTGTTGATACTACAACCACCTATAATATAGTGTGGAGGCTATTTGAAGATAATTAATAGATCTTCAAAAATCATAGAAATTAAGACAAACATTCAGAGATACATAGCTATACGTTTTATGAAAGTAGGCCCTACAATGAACCAACTTTTGAAATCTGATTGGTGCTTGAAAATTGTATTTTTTATTGTCTTTGACGTTGACCATTAGGTCAAGATGAAAAATGAACTCCATTTTTCATGATTGTTCATGCGCAAATATTGCTATAAAATGTATCTAAGATGCTGCTGAAACATTGCAGTTTATTCTTCTTTCATAATTTGTGGAGTCATCTGTATAATGTAAGAAAGCTATAGATATTTAAGTTGAAAGTGGGCAATAGGAAATATGAAAGCCAAAGCAAAAAGTAGACATGAAGGAAAATCATAGCATAGCAAACAGTTGAAAAGGTCTACAAATACTCTGAAAAGACATGAAAGTCCCTCATTGTTATGGACATCCAGCTCTTTGCCACTGTACAGCTGAGTATGCATGGCAAAGCCAATGCTGTTGCATGAAGTTGTAACTTTAAGTGCTGTAGTGCTACAAAATATACAAAAGACAGCCAAAGAGCATGCTGTGTTAAAACACATTTCGCACAATCACACGCTTGTGCCACATGATGCTATTATTTACCAAACAAGTGACAGATTACACCATAGGTAAAGCTGCTAGAACCAGTTTTGACTAGACCCACCAGATGTTTGATTCCACAGATGTGTTTGCAACTCATTTTGTACACATTGATCTATGTCTATCACTGTTCAGCAACCGGGGGGAACAAGAATTATGACACGACATCTGCAATGAATCTCTGTTGATGGTCTATGCCTGACACTTTAACCCCCCACCATCACCACCACATATAGGTGTACCGGCTGCTCTTCTGACCCGGGCCCACACTCAAACATATGTCTGTGACATGCAAATATGCAACACATATGTTGTTATGAAAGTAGACTTCTGATTGGACCCACAAGATGGCTGTGTGTCAATGATAGACAGTTTGTAATCTACAGTGATAGGCATAAATATGAAATAATCTACGGTGCAGGATGGTCTACGGCCCTTGGAAAAAAGAAGATAAAGTTTGTTGGGAGAGAATGAGGGCTAAATCACTTCAGTGGGGGGCTGTTCTCGTGGCAAACAACTTTAGTGAGTCCTTGTTTGACTGAACTTATTGTATTATAATGAATTTTACAAAGACAGGATTCCTCCTTTAGGTGAGTTTCAGATTTCGATCGAGCCCATGTTCGATGGATGTGAGTTTCACTGTTATTTAATAGGGCTTTTATCAATAATATTGACTGCCAACAATTTGGGCCATCTTTATTACTGTGATGCCTGGAAGCCAATCCTCTCAGCTGTTAACAATTTGTGGATTCAAAAATAAGAATCGGTGCCAGTCCACTTGTCGGCCTACTGCGATAATGTGTCATTTTATACTATCACTCCGATAGCCTGCTGCACTTCTTATAAGAAATCGGGGGAGGAGGGTGGGAGTTTAAAAAATGAGCATTAATGAACTTAAAAATGATTGCAGTGCTTGAATTTTAATTGGCAGTCTTTTTCATGATTGTTTGTTGTATAAAATTATATTATTAAGGTGGTTAGTTGTTCTGAAATGTAAATAGTTTAGTTATATGTTTTAATTTATAGGCTATTTGTTTTTTGGTTGTGGTATGGTTACAGTGACAACATATTTTTCCCACTCCTTACATTTTGCAAAACTCTTTGCCTTGGAAGTATGTTTAGCTGAGAACATGAAAATAACGCTCTTTTAAATTTTAAATTTCATACTAGGCCCTCAAATTTTCTGCTTTCATCCCAAATGTATATATATATATATATATATATATATATATATATATATATATATATATATATATATATATATGTGTACATCTCCTCTGATGCATTTGACTTATTTTTATCTACAACAGAGCAGCAATGAAGTTGTATTCTATCGCAGTCCTTCTTAAAACACCTGAAGGAAAAGGAAAATTACTGACGTGGAAGAATGAACTGTCTTCGTTTGGTTATTTTCAAAGGTCCACGTAAGTAGCGTTTGCATTTCTTTTTCAATGTGGATGAGATTTGTAAATTTGTGATTTCCTATGTATATGAAGGTGTGTGTGTGGATGCTTGTGTACATGAAAAGAGGAGAAAGTGATGTGGGCGGATGGTTGGCGCTCTTGTTTAGTTTGCTCTTTCTTATCTTATGTATCGTCCTTATTTCTCCTCCCTCTTTTCTTTGAATGTTATTCTCTTGCAACACCTCTAATTTTCGGAAGTTAAGTGTCCTGTTTGTGTTGCAACTCCTACTAAAACTGAAACTAAGGATGAAGATAGTAAGTGTGTAGTTCATTCAGAAGAATATCTTACTTTAATTTTGGTCTACAGTACAGGGAGCTTTGCTTAAGTTATTCAATATGGAGAATGACAAATTATAGTTATAAGAAAGTGTTCTTAATAATGGTATGCAATGTGTTTATCTTTCCAACAGTGTTGCTGAGTTCATGTCCTTCACCAGTAAAATTCTGGTCGAAAGAACAGCTACGGCATCTAGGGCATCAGTGAAAGAACAAGGTAATGTCTGTCCTCAGGTGTCTCACTGTGTCTTGCATGTCGTTTGAAATCAGACTACAGAAAATTGTGAATATAGAATTCATCAGCAGTGTCTTCTTGTATGATGAGAATAATTGTTCGCTTTTAAGGACAAGCAGGCTAACCCAGATTTCGGGGGTTTCCAGAAATCTTGACCTACACCAGAAATGGGCATTGCCCTACCTATTCGAGAAGTTTGGTTTAGTTGGTGTTTATGTTCGTTTGGTTATAGAGAAAATTCTCCTTGTCTTTATTTAAAGAAACTAAATAAGTGTCCAAAAACTTTACCTTCAATTTTCTCAAAACAGCATTTTTCGGGATAGCCCCCTTGTTCTTAAAAGCGACCAATTGAAAACTCCTGACATTTTGTATTATAAGCATAGATGGAAATGTGTGATGCTGTTCAGACCTGAGAATGATTCTGTAATTGTGTATTTCAGATAAACCTAGTACAAGTTTTGAACATTTAGAGTGTGCTGTGAACTTATGTACCTAGATTATATAAAAGTTGACTGGTGGCACTCTGTTTGTTCTAGAATCTATGACAGGTTTTACTGTTGATTCAGTATTACGGAGCTTGAATATACAGTCAAACATGAACGGCCATTCGTTGTCAAGGAAAAAAGTGGCTGTATAACACAGGTGGCCGTCTCAGGCAGGACTGATCAAAATGAAGAAAGCAAATCATTCTCTTCTGATGTCCAAACTCGGGCTGATCTCAGGTTTTAGGCTCCCATAAGGGTAATTCAAAAGGGTTTTTGTTTTCTTTTGAAAAAGGGGCTGGGTGGTGTAAGAAGGGGTTTTTTTTTGTGTTGTTGTTTTGTTGGTTTGTTTTTTGGTTGGCTTTCTTTCTGTTGCTGATTTTGTGCAAGGGTTAAATAAACGAAATAACATGTGAGACAATGAAGACCGAGTGCCATGGTAAAACAAACACTCGGGTCGCCACCACCTGGAGAACGAGCGATGCTCCTATCACAAGTTCAAGTTAACAGCCATTATTACTTTGTAACACTTTGTTGCAGATATGGTAAACAAAACAGTGACAAGTCACCTCACCTCACCTACAATTTGTGCATGAGTTGCGGGAGGGGCTTATAGGTTATGACGGATCGCGCTTTCTTCACCAGCAGTTGAAAATATATTTTTACCCCTAGCCATTGGTCAACTTGAGTAAACATTCATTGGAGGGACTAACAATAACGACAGGTGAATAAATCATGGCGGCCCGTCCACAGCGTTGGGGGTGGGGGGGATTCGGAATTTATGACGACAGAGCGTCATGCAATGAGTGACCACGCTTGGTTGCCCTGGCCAAGTGAATTTGACCGCGGGTTGATAAAAATAAGGTGGCAGCGGCCATGTTGGACAGGTGACCGTTTTACACTGTTAAATTGTATCTGTTGCGACACGGCGGACTCAGGCTCTAGTCAATTTTGGGGTATGTACAGTTAATGGTGTCACCTTAAAGCTTGCTCACTTGTCTTGCTTTCTATGAAAGAAACACCCATTTATCTTGAATACAAGTCAAGGTATTTGCTACTGAAGGTTGTGAGGGTCGCCTGATTTCAGAGGTAAAATTAATGAGAACATGGCCACCACAATTTGGTCATTTACATAGCCTATGAGACCACAAGTTGGTCATTTACATAGCCTAAGAGTCCATGGAAACTGACAATTTACATTTTTGTTCCTTAAATCAACATTTTTCGGTCAAATTCATGCAGAAATGGGTTCTTAAATGGACAAAAAATGTGTTGAGCTAAAAAACAAAATTTCTATAAAAATTGCCAAACCACCACAAAGATGCCAGTTTCTTTACTTTCATTATTTTGACAGATGCCTGATTTGACCATGCTGCCTCACATAAAGAAAAAAATGCAGGGGGGGGACCCTGAAAATGTTTCTAAGGACTTCGGCATTAAATTTAATGAATCACTTGACATGGAAGAGCCTACGTCATGGCAGGTTCAACCGTATTTTATATTTTTATACTTCCATCGCTTTGGTTTTTTTATTTTTTATTGTTGATATTCTAAACAATTCATATGTTGATTTTCCATGCGTTTCTTTTTCAGAATATATATGCCATGTGTATGTACGCAGTGATAACCTGTCTGGGGTTGTCATAGGAGATCATGAGTACCCGCAGAGAGTTGCACACACACTCATCAATAAGGTATGCTGAGGCTTGGTGATGTCTGATAAATTGTTGTGATTTGTTAGATAGAAGAGAAGCTTTGTTTTTCTCAAGTTTCAATTGAGATATTTTGAGTACATTTAGTTGTCACAGTTTGCATTTTGGTGCAATCGTTAGGAGGCTCTTCAGTTAAAATATGAGTTTGATTTCGGCACATGGAAAGTTGTTTTATCAGGTGCTGCGGCTGTTTGGAAAGTAAAGTGAAAATGACCAGTGAGTTGGCAATTTTATATATGGATCTGAGAAAAACATGCACATTATGTACTGTAGCTTGTTCAGTTCTGTCTGACAGCGTAAAACATTTTTTAGCTCATTTATTAACTTACCTATGCCCATGAAACTTTACATGGCACTTCTGCAGACCAGCGACCTAACAAAAAGACTTGATAAAAAAAATATTGATCCAGTAATAAAAATATTTTTCTCTTTGGGTCCTATATTAAAAACCGCTCTTTGGATGCTTATACAGGTTCACTGAAATAAATGACTTCCTGTAATCTTACTGGAAAACTGCTCATTTAGAAACAGCTACACAATCCTGCTCCCTCACCCTCACTTTAATGTAAGCTTGCAAATTTCACTCCCCCTCCCCTGTCTAGACGTTTCCATGAGCTCCATCCATGTGAGTCTCGAAAATTACTCACCCTGTCTCTTGAATTGTATTTTTTAGAGTATGGTGTTGAGGAAAATATGCCAGCTTTTATTAAATTCCCTATTATTTTATTGATTCGCTTTAGACTTTTATCAAATACAACATGTCGGAACCTTAGTTTACAGTGACCTTTATAAATGGGCTTTTAGTTTCTGTTGGTCATCCAACTTTTAGAGCTGTATACAAAGATCTGACAAGATTAAACAAAGCGATTTCATTTTATCTTATTTCAACCATGATCGTACAAAAGTGGACACGCTGTAACACCATTCTGCTACTTTACTTTCTCAAAATGCTCCCCCAAAAGATTGATGCATTTTTGTTATTTGCAATTCTGAGAATATGTGAGCCTACCTGGTGAAAGGTACGAAAAGACTCATTTGCTCGAACCGAGATATCAGGCTTCAAAGATCAAAAATAGAATTTTTGACAAAAACTAACTTTCATTAAAAATGGATTCTTAATGTACAAGGGCTTGGGTTTCTTTTACCTTAAAATACACTTTCAAAGTTGTTTTATAACAGGGGTATTGCATAATCCCGAAAAATGTGTGAGCTAATTGGTTTTCTGACTACTCACTGCAGATGGTTTCTCTTGTCCATTCATAAAGTCGACCCAATCACAATGTTAACCAAAATTTAGGTCATTCTCTCCCCTCTCTAATGGCGAGTAGTGTGCCTGAATATCTAGAACATGTAAACGAAGCGGAGCTCTGCGCTCCACACCCTTTTGTTTTTTTTTGGAGAGCAAACTTGTATCGCATATTTCTTCCCTGTGCAAACCTAGATCTAATTTCTTGAAAATTCTTGCTCAAGGTGGTGGCGAATTTGTTTTTTGAAGACATACTATAAACATTTTGAAGCTGTTCTTTTATCTTACCTGCTTTTTAAAGTTGGTTAGTGAGTAGCGAATGTGTTGTACGGTCGTCTCGAAGCGTAGATCTATCTATTTGAAGCAAAAACGAAGGGGAAACTTTAAAGCTGTTTTTCTCAAAACTTTGTTTCTGTAACCTGCCTTACAAAATCACCCATATCTCAAAAACTACTGAAGATATTTTAAAAATTCAAAATGCATATTGTTCAGAAATGATCCCTGTACATGAAAATGCAAAATAACCCCGGGATTCTTCAAAATGCATCATTTGATACCTTTCACCAGGCACACTCACATATATTGCCTCTGTAAACAGTCTGGTCAAGAGAATGTAGTCAACCTTTTTCCAGCTACATATCACCTTAGGGGCTCGAAAAGACATATTTGTGATGGTGCAAGGCCAGGACTGTATGAAGGATGTAACAATATGTTCCAGTCTGTATAGCTGACCTGATCTGGTTTTCATCCCCCAACTCCTATATTTTGAAAGGATCCTGAGGAAAAATTTTATTTTTGACATTGAGTTGTTGGCAGATCCTGTATTTGAGCAAAGTGCCCATGTTCAAATGTCCAAGTCTTTTTTGGTGCTGTTTTGGGGCCTGCAAGTCCACACTTAATGATAACCCAGCTGCTGTAAGGCATTTTCGTGAATGATTGATTTTGGAAGGTGAAGAACCCTATCAATCAGACGCCAAACTTTTTAAATAATCTTGTCAACTCTTTGAATGCAGGCTCTGACGTTGAGCTATGCTGGTACTCTGCAGATTTATCTGACTGGCATCAAACAAACAGCTTTTCTTTTCAGTAATGAGTTCAATGACCATGTCTGAAGATTTCTTTCTTATCATATGTGAAAGTAGTATGAGTCCTGGCCCTTTGACCTTTGATCATTTCTCTATGTGGGTCACCGTGTTTAATGTGACATCATAGAAACTATTGGTACTCTTGCAATTTGTATTTTTATTGCCTTTTTCATACTTTACAGATTTCACTTTTGTTTTGATTTCAGGTTCTAGATGAGTTTCCTCAGAAGTGTCCCAAGACAAACTGGTCATCGGTGAAAGAAAAGTAAGACACCCTGAGACTCTCTACCCCCCCCCCCCCCTCTTTTTTAAAACTTAATAATAATAATAATAGATAGCATTTGTATAGTGCAAATCCCCCCTCAACAGCAGGCTCTATGCGCTTTACACTATATTGACTTATTAAAACATTAAAACATATTGTTAATCATTATTCTTCTGCTGATACAGCAAAGCGTTTGGAGTTTGATATGTTCGGGTTTTCTGGGCTTAGTTGTCCTTCCATTATTAATGACATCACCTTGTTTTTTAAAGTGTTTTTCTCTTTTTGCTATGATTGTAAGCAGTTGAACAAATTGGAATATGTTTCCCCCAGTTCATGTTGAAAATGTTCTTCAATAGCTTTATTAAGTTATGGGATATTGAAGTGTGCATTTTGATTTTTTGTGTGTAGGAAAAATCTGGTGCAGCCTCATTGGCCCTGAGGTGAGACACTCACTTCTTTTGCCAAAGCCCTTTGTTTGATTTGATCTTTGTTCTGGCATAGTTTACAATTTGCTGTTTAATTTTTTTGTAGAACACATGAAAGGGTTGGACGCGGGAGGGGGGCGGGGTGCTTTGTCTTTTCCCGTTCTAGATCTTTGTTCATTTTTCTTTCTTTCTTGTGTCCAACAGTGATGTGGTCTATCCTGAGCTACAAGAGTACTTACAGAAATTTCAGGTAAGTCAGTGAGACATAGTGTTTTATGTTCAATGTTTATTCTGGATGTGGTGCATTCACAGTATCGATTTAAAATTCTTACTATTGAAATGGATGACTTCATTTTTTAAATGTGAGAAAGCATGACATTACTTTTGAGATAATGTTTTTGTTAGGTAATGAATAACTCAATGGACAATGGTGATGGTCAGTTTATCAGTCAGCTGACTTGATTCTTTATTGTTATTTGTTGGTCAGTTTTGCTCCCTAGATATACTGCACAGAGGTTTCTTTTTAAATTTTTTTGGCAGGCTCTTTACATTTTTTGCTTTTGCCCATTTCGTTTTTCACGAATGTTATGAATTCATGATTTCAGTTGCTAAGTTGCTAACTTAGAATTTCAAAGTTCTGCCTGACAGTTTTGGCCGTATTGAGTTACTAAGCCCTTGAGGTCAGGAACCAAATGTTCTATCTGCTCTATCAAATCGTATTCTCAAGACTAGAGCAGATATAACTTTGTAATTCTAGGGTAGTGAAGCATTATGTATGTTGTCTGACCTACACCAAGATGTATACTTGTTTTTGGCCATCTCACTTTTAAGTGCACTCCAGTGTCGTGTTGCAGAGAAGGCGAATTCAAAGAAAACATTGCATGCATGCTTTATACTCTTGGATCATAGTTTGTATGCTTTACCAGTACGCACAGATGTAACATAATATAGCAGGCTCTGTCTGAATTCTTGTGAAAGTGATGAATATTAGTAAGCAATACAAATTCTTTTATTGGGCTCTAATGCATTTTTATGAACAACTTGAGTAGGAGGATTTTTTGAAAATCGAAAATTCAAGTAGTGTGCAAAACATTTTTTAAAAGGTATGCAGTAAGTGCCTACTCATGTCATATTTTGTTTTTCACCAATTTTATCGGCTTATGATATCCAGTTCTTTTCCAATTGAGCTTTTGTGATGTTTCTTCACTCTGTGTTGTGAATGGTACTTCTAACGCTTTATGTTTATAACCTTACATGATGCTGTTTTTTACCCTCACAATAGAATCCAAAAGAGGCTGATGCGATGACGAAGATTCAGTCAGAGTTGGATGAGACCAAGATTATTTTGGTAAGTGGCATTGTGTTGGTGTTTCATCGTTCCTCTTTTTGCCGTTTTCAATTTCATTATTTTTTTATTTGCAACTTTGTATGCCAGGTGTGGCAAAGTCAAGTTTGATGAGTTAAAAGATGACAACTGTGTTTCAAGGCAGCTGAATGAAGGCAAAAGTATAAATATTGTGAAATGAGGCTGCTAATCTGAATTAACAAGCCATTGATGTCTCTTAGCTTTGAAGATGTTAATATAATGTGTCACGATGCGGTGGAATGAGGCCCTAGTCAATTTTGGGACATATGGAGTTATTGGCATCATCTTAAAGCCCGTCCATTTGCCTTGCTTTTAATGTAAAAATATCCATTTATGTTGGATACAAGTCAAGAAATTGGCGATTGAAGGAGGTGGGGTCGCCTGGTTTCAGAGGTAAAATTAGCAAGAAAATGGCCGCCACAGTTGAGTTATTTCTTTAGCTTGAGAGTCGGTGGGAACTGACCCAAAAAAATTTCTGCCTTTAATCAACGTTTTTCAGTAAAAGGGACACAGAAATGTGTTCTTTAATGGGCATGAAAGGTTTAGATCCAAAAAACAAAAATTTGATAAAAATTCCGAAACCTGCGGAAAAATGCATATTTCTTGACTTTCATCATTTTGACGAGCGCCTGATTTCATCATGCTGCTTTGCATTTGGTTTGATTACAAGTATTGATTTTCAGTTTATTTTTGTTCATAAGTTATGGAATTTGATTGTTTAGTCTGTTAAAAATATTTATATTATTTTTTGGGAAACATTGACAATATTTTAAAGTTTTACTTTTGAAGAAAAATTGTGATTATCAGTTCCAAAGTTTTTAATGTCCTCTTTTTTATCCTTTCTTTTACTGCAAATTCTTTAACAAAAGGCATGATAATGTCATTTTAGTCTCATCCTCTTTGCCACCCTTTGCTTTAAATAGCCTAGTTCTTTCAATCTCTTTGAAAGTGGTGTAAAATTCTTGCATAAGGATGCATATTTGTGTCACGACGCAGTGGAATCAGGCGCTCATTAAGTTTTAGGCATGTGGAGTTATTGGTATTATCTAAAAGCTGATTTATTTGCCTTGCTTCAGATGAAATAAATTCCATGTATCTTAAATAGAACTCAAGATATTTGCGATTGAAGGACGTGAGGTCGCCTGGTTTCAGTGGTGAAATTAAGGAGAAAATGGCCGCCAAAATTTGGTAACTCCAAGAGCTAAAGAGTCCTTGAAAGCAGAAAAATGACATTTTTTGTTACTTTAATCAATGTTTTTTTAGTATGATTCACCCAAAAATGTGGTTTTGTATGGACTTAAAAGAGGTTGAGCCAAAAAATAAATATTTGATAAAAATTTCCAAACTGTTGGAAAATTGCGTTTCTCCAGTTTCTGTATTTTGACGAGTGCCCAATTTCACCATGCTGCCTCACATTTATTGATTGTGAGGAAAAATAAGCAATCCCTTCTTCGTTTGTTTTCTTCCAGCACAACACAATTGAGGCTGTGTTAGAGAGAGGGGAAAAGCTGGATGACCTGGTGGAAAAATCGGAGGGACTCAGCATGCAATCAAAAACCTTCTATAAAACGGTGAGTGGTGGTTTTTTGGTAGCTTGATTATATTTCATAGGATATTAAAGTTATTTTGTTGACAGCCTTCACTGCCTGTTGGAGAAAAATGTCTTAGACAGGTGGACAAATTAGCTTGTCATTATAATGTGACAAAATGTTATGACATAATAGGAAGTAGCCATTGGTACAAGTGATTGTCTTATATAAGTGGCCATAAGAGCAGGAATGTCTGAATATGCACATGAAAAGATTTATGGGTTTTTAAAAAAAAACCATATTTGCAAAAGATTCACGAAAAGAAAAAAAAGGCCGGCATTTTCTTTTTGTAGAGGTTGCAGATTCTGTGATTTGAATAGGTTTAGTAGTCTTTGCCTTATAAATTGCATGATTTATGGAAGCAAGCTCAGCTCAGTTGTATATATGATTCTGTTTATTATGAAGAATTCTTTACTTTGTAATTCTCATGGATAGAGGCAGGATCTTTTTTCCTCTCATTGCAAGATTCATTTTTGACAATAGCTACCAACTACAAAAGTGGGCCATGGTGAAAATCTCTCAAAGGTCTAGATATTGGTGAATGATATCACAGACGTTTTGTCCTTCGCTCTTCAATGCCAACCTGAAATGAAAGTGATGTTGTATTTTTTTGTAGCTCTGTTGACGCCTTATGTGTCAAGGTTTTATGACGGAGAATGTAATGGTATTTTTAAACAGCAAGCTCTTTTTGGTGGTGTGATATGAAAAGTTTGATAATGTTCTTTGTGTAGGGCTGGACAGTGACCAAAAAAATATTTGAAATGGAGTCTAGTCTGAAAAGGAGAGCATGACTGAAACATGTTCTTGGTGCTTTTTTTTTTTTAAAGGAAAGGGAAATGATTAGGTCGGAAGTAATTGAGAGACGATTAAAAGATGTCATGAGAATCATTCAGATTTTGAATGAGATCATGTCATGAGGCTTTTGGTTCAAAAAGGGTGCTTGTTGACAGCCCCATCCAATGACTGCCGTTGGGCAGAGACCGCTGTCTTTGATCAGGATTGTTGCCTAGAAATGAAGACAAATGTGATGGATTTTGAAGATTGTATGAGAACAAAAGAATATGTTTCAAGATTTCTCATTCAATTGATTGATTTTGTTTTTTGTTGACAGGCGAAAAAGACAAATCAATGTTGCGTTATACTCTGAGAGACTGGTGTGGGCTCTGTGACTTCGTACTGTGGTGACCCAAACCTTCACAGACAACTGCTTATGCTCTACCCTGGCTGAGATGTAAGGAAATGTGTCTGTGGAACAAAAGTATTAACACATTTTGGAAAAGTGATACTCAGACAAGACTCCATGAAATGGGAACAAAGATTATCCCCCTCCTCTATATCTTTCCTTTTTTTTCTGGTTTTCTTTTTCCTTAAAGTTGTTTAGAATATTTATATAAGCTGCTGACAGAAGCCAAATGTGTACATAATATGTGTATACTTGTTGTTGGCTTTCGGTGTTGCTCGCTCAGAGGAGAAAAAGAATATCAACCTGAAGGGGAAGTCTGAATTCGCTCGAGCAGTTTGTGCCATGCTGTTTCCTATTTTTCATTTAGAGTTATATTCAGATTTTGGAGAATTAATAAAATAAAAAGACAGTTCATAATGTTAGTGGTAGTGAAGCCCCCCCAAAAACGATAGATTGCTGTGTTCATCCCGTCTCAGGTATTCCTACTACACTTTTCTTTCTGCTATTTACTAGACTCTGCGAAAGGGTTTTTCAGTTTTCTGTGTTTATCAATGATGTGTACTATATTTGATGAGCATGTGTACCTGTCTTTTCTTTCCATTAAGATGCGACATTTCAGTTGCTCTGTATAACATTATTAAGGTGTGTGTTCGTAACACTTGTTTAATTTTCAAATGAAATTAAAATTGTCATTACTGGTGTCAGTTCCTGTTTATTTCATTGGTTGTTAGGAGACAAATGGCTATTTTCATGTTTGTGCATGGTTATTGTGAGTGGATGCTGCCAGAAAATAAGTTGTGAGTGGAAAACTTTTTGAGAAATCTCAGTCCATTGTTACTTGAACTGATTCATTTTTTTATTTTTTTTGGATGGGCTATGATCCGTAGTGCTTCAACAGGAAGTTGTCCATACATTTTACATTTTAATTTTGTGCATGAGTTAATTTCTTTAATTTGTCTAAATTTCCATGTGATTCCTCATTATGACTCAACTTTCCTTTTTTGTTTCTGAATATAACTTATAAAAAACAGTTCAACAGAAATTACAGCCTCTGAAAGTAATGCCAAGATGTCCTTATGAATCTTTTGTTCAACTGTTCTTTCATTGATTATGTTGTTTCTTAACATGATAACTTGAAATAAAGCAAAATTCATGAAATAGAAATGACATTGTCTTGAATTTAGTAGTTGTTCAAAAACCTTTGTGGGAGGCATTTCTTTGGATTAGGGTTGTTATCCAGGTTATCTAATTTTTCTAAAAGATGGAGTACTGGTAAACTGAAGTGTGTTGATTGGAACTTTTTTTCGGGGGGGGGGGTTGCGTATGTGTGAGTATAAATTACACATAAAGTGTACTGTTTAGGCATGAATACTCATGATGAACTCTTATTTTGTGAGAGGTTCTCTCACAATATTTCTGACACATAGAACTAGCATTTCATCACCCATAAGTTAATTGATTTTTTTTAAAATATATTTTTTAGCAAAAATATAATGTACATATATTTTTCTTTAATATATATGTATAATAGTACACAGTTTGGTGCTGACCAAAGATTAAGATTTTTAGATATTTGTACATACTTCAATAAAGGCACGAGTCATGTTGAAAATATGATCTTCTGGAATATGTCTCCCTTCACTGTTTCTCACTCCTTGGTGAATGGTGAGATGTAGTAGATTAATATGTCTGTGTACTGACAACATGAGGTCGATTCTGTTTGGTGGTTAAATGGAGTGCAACCATTCCAAACTTTTAAAATCTTTTTGAAAACTGAAGATCGACTCGTGTTATTTTGAGAAAAATAAGCCTCTTTCGGTTGCCGTTTAAGAACAGAACATAACTGTAGCTCCTTTCTCAGTGACTCTGGTACAGAGTTTTGAAGTTTTGAATTATAATTGAGCATGTGTAGGAAGTGAGACTTTATAATATGTGAAGTGAGACTTTATAATATGTGAATATGCTACAGGATCTTTTCTGAAAGATTCTCTCTCTCTCTCTCTCTCTCTCTCTCTCTCCCTCCCTCTCTCTCTCTCTCTCTCTCTCTCTCCCCTCTCTCTCTCTCTCTTTCCCCCCCCCCCACCCCAGTCATTCACTTTGTTGCTCCCCCTTCCTTTCCTTTTCCTCTATTTGCATGTGAAGCATAATGCAAACAAATATATTGTTTCTAAGCCTAGTCAAAGCAATAAAAGTGGGCTCAGATTTTGATGTGTCCTTTCTTTGTTCTAACTGATCATCAATATCTTGTCTCTTATCTACACTTTGTTTTGTCGCAAATTTTGTTTTTGGATATCCATTTAATTAATAATAAGCATTAAAATTTAGTGGAGCTTGTGTTCTTCAATCATTGAAGTTCTCTTCCCCAGTATCTGAGATCTATCTGATTTACAGTACATTACCATTTTGTCTACTTACTTGTTTAAAAAAAATTCATTTGGCCATTCCATTTAACTTTTAAGTACTCCCTGTCAATGAATCCCTGATTTGTGCACATTTAGCTTCAAATTTGTTTGTAATTGTAAATTGTGATGGGTTTGTTGTATTTTAAGTTGTGTGTTATTACTGTCAAAGGATATATATACATGTGAAATAAAACAGCACTATGTCATCGCCTACAGCTCTACTTGATTTGTCACTTGTCTTCTTTTTTCTGTTTTTATAATTTTGCTGGAGTCTTAGTTACTAAGTTATTAGTTTTGTTTCCGTTTCTAAGCTGCTACTGTAAATGATTTGTCTGTTCGGTCCTTTGAAAAAACAACATTTGTATGAGGAGAAAGATGTTGTGCAAGGAAAAGGAAGAGAATCCCTTGAAAATTATAATGAAAAGAGTAGGAATGGACACCGCATCAGCTGCTTAGTAGTAGTGTAAGACTGCAAGTTTTGGAAATTGACATATATAACGGATGCTTCCAATCAGCAGTCAATATCTGTCCTGCTGTTGGTTCTTTGTTGGGGATCACTGTGGGTCTTTCATGACGTTTACTAATCATTTCCCTTTTGTATTTTCCATCTTTGTATTTAATTTCATGCTCCTAATGAGCAGCTCTTCTTCTAGAGATCATTAGTTGCTTTTCAGAATAAGCTGGATTAGCCCAAAATAATCATTCCACTTTTTAACATAGTACTAGTATCAAGATTTTGGAAAAGTATTGACAAGCTAAACAGTACAGCAACTGATTTTGTTAGCTTTTAGCCTGGTTTGTAGAGGCTTTTATCTTGCCATTTTGTAAGTCACTTCATAGAAAGTGGACTAGTAGTAGTAGGCTACTAAAGTATATTTACAACTTTGAGGTATTACTATACCAAATAATAGCGATACGAAGGTTAAATATGGTTTACAGTGGTTAACATCTAAGACCCCAAGCGGATGGTTGGAGGGCGCCACTGGTAGGTCCTTCTTCTTTTCTTTCCCCCTGTTGTTCTTGTCTGTCTTGTTTGTTTTTTTCTTGCACAAAATGGCTGTTATCATGCTGATGTGCTTCTCTTGTACTTAACCCAAATAAGATCACAAAACGTAGTGTCACAGTTTGCCCTATTTGTACTTAACCCAAATAAGATCCCAAAACGTAGTGTCACAGTTTGCCCTAGAAGTAGAGGCAAAATTTCTTCTGAAACAACTTTTACTTCATAAACTGTGCAGTTGAATTCTGTTGATGGGTAGTTGTAGGACTAATGTGTCAAGTACTTGAAGTCTTTTTATGGTATGGCATTTAAGTCACATCTTGATATACCTGCATCTGACTTCCTGACTTGTTTGTTTTGGAATTTCAGCATGCATGAGGTCTGAACCACGCTTGACACAATGAATGTCTTCTGACTAACGTTGATTCATACGTCATCTTGCTTTCGCTTTTGTGGGAGAGGATAGAGGAAAAAGTAAAAGGTGCAAGCTTGCCAACTGTCTAATTTCACGGACTGTCCTGGATTTAGCAATTGAGAACTTGAGAGCCCTTTCACACACTACCCCAAAAGCAGTCCCACTTCATGTAATTTCGTTTGCGGTTACGTAATCAGATTCAAGCCCCGATTACACGCAACGATAAATTGTATCAGATTCATCGTATGAGAGAACAGTCCATTTTATTGAACTGTGTTGTCTGTTTACTCGTTTCAATCTATGGTCCAGTTTTCATTCGACCAAGGAGATTCCTCGTCATAATGCCACCATGTCTCTTTGCGACGACAGCAATTTGCCTGCTCTCTATGTGAAGGTTTCGAGCTCTGGACCTAATGAATGAAAGGTGAACACTGTACCTCTAGATCACGAGAGCCCCCATCCCCCTTTTCCCCTGTACATTTTGATTTTGCAGAACAGTGTCTTAACTGTCTTTAGAAAAGGGTGGCCATACTGTAGGCCTACCGTGTTGTGTGTAGATCCGGAAGCTATGACTTGACTGCAGCAAATATGCAACGCACCAAGTAACCTTGATGCACAGCTTCACCCTTGACGATCAACTAAATAATACAATTGCTAAAATATATATAATAACGCGCCAAATCAGGTTCTTCGCAAGCAACTTTGCTTATTTTGAGGCGCTGATTCCGAATATGAAATCAGTCTTTACCTACGATAATTATTTTAAAAATTTTGAGTCCTGAGTTTAGTTCTGTGCAGTGGCAAATTTCAAAGTGAATCTACGTCACAGCGCGTCACCCTCAAGCGTGACAGTGATCGCACGGAAAATATTAAGCAAGGCTTGATTTCTAGACTGAGTCTCCAAACCATTGTACAATCGTCCAAATTTTGTACAATTTTGTTGTTACACCTAACGTTTTATCGTATGATTGCTATATCGTCCGTGTATGATTGTGACGCGTCTCTATCTTTGCCGATGTTCGACGCCCGAAACGCTTCTGCAAACCTCCCCTCCCCCAACCTACCCACTAACAGCCACCCGACCGACCTCTCTTACATGTCATGTCTTATGTGAACGCACGTGTTGGTGTGAAAGAAGGCTTCTGACAGGATGCATAAGATGCTGTACACAATGGGTTAGGCTAAGCATCTAATGATCCACTGCGCAAGTGCGATCAATGGTCTCTTGGAATAAAGTAGACAACGTTTATTGCAACTTCGTTGAATCCAAGTTCACTCATTTTTGTGTTTGTTGAATCCGAGTTATTTATTTTAATTTTAATGAATAACCCCCCCCCCCGAGGGACCTGTCTCCTGTCGTTGAATTTAAGTATGTTGAATCCACATTCCACTGTATACAGTGAAACCTGTGTAAGACGGCCACCAATTGTCAAGGAGAAAAGTGGCCGTATAAGACAGGTGGTCGTCTTAGGCAGACTGATCAAGATGAAGAAAGCAAACCATTCCCATCTAAAGTTCCAATTGAAAGTAGCCATATTGTTCTTGTTTTTGTTGTTGTTGGTTTGTATTTTGTTTGTTATTTGTATTTTATTGCTGATTGTGCGCAAGCGTGACAGTAAAACAAAATGTATAGTATCAGACGAGGAAGATCGAGTGCCATGTTAAAGCAAACACATGGGTCGCCACCACTCGGAGAACGAGTGATGCTTCTGTCGCAAGTTCATGTTGACGTCCATTGTTACTTTGTTACAGACTGGGCAAACAGTGACCACTCATCTCAGGTACGATTTGTGTATGAGTTCTGGACGGGGCTTATGGGTAATGAGGGATCACGCGCTTACCTCACCAGCAG
>NW_004797276.1:1339215-1346463 GCF_000002075.1 Aplysia californica
CGTTTTACTCAGTTAAATTATATAGAAAAAACGCAAGGGGGGAAATGGAAAGTGGCCGTTTGTACAGGTGGCCGTCTTAAAGAGGTGGCCGTCAGGGCAGGTTCGACTGTATATTGAAAAAACGCAAGGGGGGAAATGGAAAGTGGTCGTTTGTACGGGTGGCCGTCTTATAGAGGTGGCCGTCTGTACTTGTATAGCATATTCAAACCAACTTCATAGGTTGTTGCTTCAAAAATTACACTCAAAGAAAATGATTTGGTGGATAATGATGTAATTTAATTGTCAACATAAAGACAGGCAAACAGAACATTACACAAAATTACATCAGTTATAGATTTCACATATTTCTTTCCAAGCTATGGAAAACAGTTCTACAGCATACAAGTCTCAAAATGTATTTTTTGTGCAAGGGAAATTTGTTATGTAGCTTCCGAACCATTTTGTGATCAGACTTGACAAAACAAAGCACATGAACTCGATGACTTCACTCCTGGAGCAAAAAATAACATATACAATAATTTCACACTGCCAAGCCCTGTCGTGTCTTTGTGGCACCGCAATACACATGCTACAAGAATTCATTGCCCAGCTGTTGCAAATGGTAAGTACTTTTTTATTTGTGCTCCATCCTAAGCATGGAAAACATTGCGCTCTAAAGTTGAGACTCCATATTTCACTATGTGTCTTTCCCAGCAAAACAGAAATGGATTTTAAATTTGTATTTTCACTTGCGCATAAGCATCCTTGTGCACAGAAGACAATGAGTTTTTCTGGACAAATCTTTGGCAGTGGTCAACTGTATGGATGGAAGAGCAATGCATATGATGTATATATTCAAGCTACTGTTAGCACTGACAAACTCAATTAACTAAAGATAAAATCTTGGTTTTAGCACGTTTTATGTAAACTCCCCTCAATGGGTAAAAGTACTTGACTTCTAGAAAGGAGCAAAATAAATGTTCGTATACGAGTGTTGTTCTCTCTGTATATTCATGTCAAAGAGCATGATCCAGGAGAAACAAAATTTGTTAAGTAGACCTATACTGAAAAGTAAATGACAGACTTCTTATTCTGCAGTCTTTGAGTTCAAAACACAAGTTGAAAAATGAATTGAGTCAGACAACTTGGATAAACTATGTCAAGGACCAAGTCATATAAAAACTTTGTACAGACTTATGTTGTGGTCCTGTCATGCCTGAGACAAAGAGAAAAGGCAGGGCCTGCCAAAATAAGGGTGAGAAGTCCTCAGCAAATTATGCTCAAAATAAAACTTTAAAAGTCACAGCAACACAAAACATATCGGACAAAATCATGAGAGCAAAGAGAGGTAGGGCACTGTACCAGTGACTGGAGGACCTGAAAAGAAGGCTGTTGTCCTACAACTGTTGAGCGGACCATTCCTGGGCACCATTGTGGCCAGTGACTCAAATTGATAATGCGAGCGATCTGTACAGTTTCCAGTTTGATGACTCAACCATTGTCACACCCAAAAGGCAGAATATTGTTCAAAGTGTGTAATGAAAACAACAGAGTTGTTTACAAAGTGGACCAGATTTATACATTACAGAGCTTGCAGCCCATTTGCTAATCAAAGTACTGGAGTGCAAAATCATTTCATTTGACACCAAGCCAAACTGACCTCCATAAATGAATCATGTTTTACGAAATGGCTAAAGACACATTTAATTCTGCACAGTGCAGTCACTTGTATAACATGCCATTGGTGACACTGATATTCAAATGGTGTTCAAACGCACACTATTTGCAAAAAAGACGTAATTCTTAATGGGATAGATGACAGCTCAAGGTTTCTGCACTTCCAAAATAAAAACTGAATGATAATAAAACTAAGAAAAAAGGTTTCTCTGCTTGAATCGTGAAAATAAACCCAAATAGTATAAGCATGCACTATCTAATCCTTTTTCAGCACAGATCTTGGGAGAAAACAAATTTAACCAGCTGGCAAGTCCTTAAGTTTTGTCTCAACTCATCAGTGCTAGGTGAAATACTGCTGTGCTTACAACCCTTCATCAACTATCACGTCCTTCAAGCTAACAAAAAGCAGGTTCATTTGCTCTACTCAAAAAAACTGTAAAGATAAAAGTAAAGGTCAGGAAAGGGTGTGACAGGGACAAGCTGAAACCGAAAATGATCTCAACTTGTTACTTCATGGCAGTGGGTTGAAAAGCACTAGCCGTGTGATTTCTGGATTTTAGAAAAACATCCTCAATTGTTTGTAATCGGGATATTCAAAAATACGTCCATTGTTTGCTTTTGCAAGTCAATTTTTGTTCGGTCTCTTAAGAGTGGAAGCAACATCTCTTTTCTATATAAATCAAATTTATTCCAATTTTCTGTCCCTTTACTGGATATATATATAGTTTCTTACAAAACTTTTAAGAGACCTGCAGTGTGGGACTTGAAAGACAACAAAGTGACTATGTCTAGTGCATAAGAGGATGAATGGCACATGATACGAAAAGAAAAGTACAGTCTTGTTTGCCCATCTTTATCACACTGATTTCACCCTGGAAGACATGGTGTTTCTGGAGGTGAAGATATTTGAAAAGTTGGCAAACAAAAAAACAAAAGCATGCCCATGGCTGTGTAGTAACCTGGCAATCATTCAGGCACCTGCACTTTACAAAGCGCTTCTGATATACCCGTATAATTTCCCACAAAAAAGGCATCTGCCAAATACCATCCTTGCAAATTTGGGGTGATGTCAATGAATTTACTTTTGATATTCTTAACCTTCATACAGAAAGCATTAATGCCCATGGATGAAGTACTGAAATTTGGAGTGCAGTGAATGCTCCGTAGATGTGTGACACAGCATTTGTTGTTACTACTATGACATTCTCCAATACTGGCATTCACAAGGACTCTCCAACAAACAGTATCTCACAACACATCACTGAGTACCATAAAGACAATTCGCAGATGCTACTCACTTTCATAAAACAACCTTGTTTCACATGTGAGCAAAAATTCAACTTATGACGCAGCATTATTACAACAGATATTAAAATGGAATTTTCAAAACCTAGACACACCCAAATAAGTAGTAGAGGGTATCTCTTCCAAAAAGTAACACATTTGTGCCCAGTAAGGAAAAGCCACGACACATAAAAAACCCAAAGAAACAAAGAAAAAGAAAAGCTAAGGAAATTAGACATTTTTTAAAAGCAGGAAAACTATATTTTTAAACGCCTGAAGGATTTTGAATTCTTAAATGAGCTTAGGGGATACACAACAAAAATGTGACTTTTATAATGTCAAAATGATAAGTAATTTTTTCAATGACATAACAAAGAAAAAGACGAACAGACTTTGTTAAATGAATGCGTGTGAAATGGATGTTTTCTACCTTGCAACAGGAAATACGACAACAGAATGTGTGAAACAACTTTTTTTACACTGAGTGAAGTTTAATTCCTGTCCTTGGAAACATTTGTGTGTCAGAGAGTAAAAGGATACGGTCCAGTCCTCTTGTAAACTCACTGATAGAGTGAGAGCTTTGTCAATTGTCTCACCACTACAGGCACCAGAAGTAACCCCTTTAAGTTGAACTGAAGCAAACGCCATTTATCTGTCTGTGGGAATCAGCAACAAACATTAGCAACAAGCATGTATAACATAATGGTCCTTGGTTGTGTTTTCAAAGCGAAAGGAATATATTATTAATATCAATAGCTTGAACTGCACCAACAAAGCCACTAGACGTTGTACAGTGAAAAGAAACACAAGAGCATCACTAGACTGACTCAGAGGCCTTACTTTGAGATGAACCCTCATGTTATACTTCTGGAGAACGAGATAATAATTAAATGCACCTATATATAGCGCATATATTGCTCTACAGCATACTCTATGTGTTTTACAACTATTACTACCTCAGCAGACCCAATAACACTCAGAATCATTCTCGGCTTTCCAAAAAAGTATACAGTGCAAGCAGCCGATTAGCGCTCAAACACTAACAAACTGACAAGATCTTTTGCTGTACAAGATCTTTCATGCAAGAGAATTTTTTCATCTAAGAGGAGATCTCCACTTTGTTCAAGTCTTTACTCCAAACATGTGAAGCAGCGTGTAGGCCTACATGTGTAGCTGGCAGTCACAAGGATGTTATTTCAAATCATTGACATAAGAAAGATAAGCCACTGCCTGTACAACAAGCAGCATCACATTTGATTTCTTCACTGCCTGCTCCAGGAGTGCAGAGGGCAGGTGGAGAGCACAACTCATATCATTGAAACCAGAGACACAAGGGCCTCACATCCAAAACAATTTGAACGTTTTGTTGATAGTCATTTATTGCTGCAAAGGTCAAGTCTTCTCTTTGCCTTTCAAGAGCTATTCGCACCAGTCACAAACTTTTTTATGTACATGAGATAAACTGGACCTACTTCATTCCACCAAACACATACAAGAAACACACACACACACATACACACACACACACACATGCATTTACATACAGAGTACAGAGCTATCATTCGTATGTACAATTGATGTTCATGCATATCCACTTCTACAGACATCTGTCCACAAACACTGTTGACCTGCAACTCTAATAGTACTAAATGAATACTTCGATGTGCACTCTAAATCATACTTTGCTCATATATCAACAATACAATTGGAACACCACTGTCTAGTAATATTGGATACCAATCCATACAACTGGAACAAGTTATATAAAAAGACTAAATCTATATTACTAAGAATATCGTTGGTACAATGTAATTCTTAGACAGAGTCAATGATAGTGAATAAATCTGCAAATTAGTCCCAACTTTCTCTCTCACCCGCAGCGATGAATTCCACTTAGTAAAAATACCTTTTTTTAAACACAGACAAAACAATGTTTCAGTTAGCTGAAATGACTTCTCTACAAGGCATCACAAGAAAAATAGAAAACTCCTCTTTCTGCTGATAGTACCACAGAAGGAACTTATCAATCTAGACTGCAACACAACCATTTAGAGAAACAAAAATCAGTTCTTTTAAGGAACCTATAAAATGTGTGAAGTAAGTCACACCAAAAAATTGAACTCAACCAGAAAATGAAAATGCCAAGACTCTTTATGACAGCCACATAGTGCTTGCACTACCTAGAACAACGATATGAACTAAAATTCATTATTGAAATGCTCCAAAAACCAAAGTTCTTTTTCAGTCAAATAAAATTATTTTCAATACATACCTCAAGCTGCCCCTATAATTTACAGAACCATAAATAACTTTACCTGAACATATTCATAAAATTAATTTTGAATCATTTATCAAGATAGGCATTAGTCTTTGATTCAGTTAACAGGCAAATGCAACATGCACACTGTGCACGAACAGACTGGTAGAACCACACATCTACCATTCTACCCAACAATTTGCAGGAGCCGGGCACACCCAAATTCTAGGACCTACCTGTCTTGTGTTCGTTACAAAGTTAGGGAAATTGCACAATGTACTTAAAGTTCCAAGATTTAAAAAGCTGCCTGATACAGGAAATATCATGATGTCCTCATCTGTCCTGTAAGAAACTGTCTGCCAGCAACAGTTGCTGCCTTGCCTGCCATCAATCTGCAGTTCTGGCAACATCACCAGTACCACTGGTACTGTTTATTACAAAGATACAAATCTCTAGAAATAGAACACAATTTAATTCATGGACGTTGTCTCAACACTTGGTACACTGACATAAGAGGGCTGCAAAATTTGATAGACTGGATTTAAATACTTTAGTTATTTCTGTGTTAGACCATTTTTTAAGAAACAATATTGAGTGCTGCAGTGAAAAGTTAGTACTGACAAAACATAGAAATGCTCCTAAAAATTATCCCTCAGGTAAAAATTCAGTTCTACCCTTCCTTGTGCACTGAACAAAAATATGGGATGCTTGAATAACTTTCCTTTACTACACATCGCCGCTGTAGAAGGAACATTATATGCTCAGCCTGTAAAGCAGGGTCAAAATGGAGTAACTAATTTTTCTTCCCACAGCGACGATATGATTAAAAATTCAACAAAAAACTGTGCAGTAAAATGTAAAAATGTGTGTGCACAAAACAAATGTTAAAATGTTAATCATTCTCCTTCAGAAATTCATTGAGAAAACTTGTGGTATGTACACAGCACAGATGCCTGTGGGAGGAGTCCGAGCAGACTCGCGCCACTGGTCAGCTCCATCACTCTCAGTCTCAGTGGTTCTCTATTTGATCAAGGTCCAAATCATTCATGGGGAACAACCCAACGCCATCATCTGCGCGGCTGTCATGACAACCGCAGTTCCTGTGATCAGTGTCCTCCTCCTCCTCTTCTTCCTCCTCATCCCAGTCATCTTCCCTCACAGAAGCCTCGTCGTTGTCCCTGAGCAGGAGCCCCGGGGAGCTGTGCTCGGGCGGGGTGAGCGGGAGGGCAATGGAAGCTGCCTGGCTGAGGTCCACATCGAGGAAAGCGCTGGAGGAGGAGGGATGGCCCGACATAACGGGTGGCAGCTCCGAGTCCAGGGGGGAGCTAGCTATGGGGTTCAGAAAAAAAGTTCCCCTGCTGCTACTGCTGCTTCTCATGATGTCGATGAACTCATGCTGGCCAGGGACGCGAGGCTGGTGCTCACTGACCGCCGTGTTCCAAGGCTCAGATCTACGATGGGACCGGGTGTATGCAGTCTGGGGAAACACAACAGAATGTTTGCTGTCAGTTTTACGATTGCGAATAACAGTACATGTACATGTATTAACAAACACATACAGGAGAAGAGGTCATGAAGGGCTTTTCCTCTTTCAAAGACAGTGTGAAAGAAGGGGACAGCAGCCTGTCTATATCAAGTCCAACACTCCTTTAATTCAGTCTTCCTTAACTAACAAATCCCATCCCCTTTACAACCAAATTCTCAAAGGGAATCAAGGAGAATCCAAAACATTTCCGAGCAAGCACATAAAAAACACTAAGCTGGCAGGTCAATATAATACAAATGTTCTAATAATCAATGTGCATGTATTGGTAACGATGAAACATTCAGTTCTTGTCAAGGTTCTGGACCACAAATATTCAGTCGCTAAATGTTGCAGACTTGATCTACCAGGCCCACAAATGCAGGGGTCAATAGTAGGCTAAAAAGCTAAAACAAACTTATGAAACAAAGGACATAAATAAATAGGACATGTATCTCTATCAGTACATAGGAGTAATGGGAGCATCATCAAAAGATTATAATTGATAACTCGCCTGTTTACTTGTTGA
>NW_004797276.1:1348253-1350233 GCF_000002075.1 Aplysia californica
TGTGTGTGTGTGTGTGTGTGTGTGTGTGTGTGTGTGTGTGAATTTTGGTCTCTTCCTTGAAACAAAAAGGAGTACACACACGCATTATATTAATGCCACGAAGGTACTGCTTTGGCAAAGCGAAGATTTTTATTGTTGTGAATTGGAAAAATATCGTCGTAAACTGTCAAAACTTTCGAGGAAAAAAGAAAAAAAATCACGTAATGTTACAGAGTTCGATTAACTGCACCAACAGGCGCCTTGTCTCGGTCCCCTTCTTAAAATAGTTTCGGATTTAGACGAATGCAACATTTTGGGCCAACATTACGTACTGCACATAAATACATTTTCTTTTCTTTTCTTTTCTTTTCTTTGTTTGTTTTGTTTTTTTGTTTTGTTTGTTTGTTTTGTTTGTTGGTTTTGTTGTTGTTATTTTTGTTTGTTTGTTTGTTTGTTTTTTGTTGTTGTTGTGGGGTTGTTGTTTTTTTTGGGGGGGGGTTGTTGTCCTGAAAACTCCGTCCGTATTTTGACACACGACAAAGAAGAATAACGTCAACGATATGAACAATCATGTTCGTACAATTGAATTATGTCGGTGAACAAACAGGGTTCAACCTTCCTAAACCAAAGGCGTATTCAACACAAAACAAAACAAAAAAAGATCCGCTCAGACCGGATCACGATATCAAATGACGTTTTTCGTTTTTGGAGCGAGCTTGGCAGGCGCCAGAGCCTGTTCAAAGTCTGTGACTGACCACAATAGGGAAAATCTTTGGCCAACTGATGACGTCAACAATGTACACATTCAACATTCCAAATCCGTAGACAAATAACGCCGTCACGTGACTTTCAGTTTCGTTTAGTTTTTTATAAGATTTACGGCACTTGCATTACAGACAGGTCATACAAGTGCCGAAGTTTTAAAATGTTTCTAAACAGTAACATTCACAGAAGAGAAGGAAGAGAGATAAGGATGATAGATGTTTGATAGGAAAGAGGGAGCAAACCACACCAGAGCCCCCGCCAACCGCATACATGTGACTTTTAAGAGCAATACAATGTACACAACTCATGGGGCGGACCATACATACAAAACACCGACCAACTACTTTTCTGAACGATCATCGTGTGTGCGGAACCAAAATATTATTTCCAAACATTAGCAAAAGTACAAAAGAATGAAGGAAAACAAATTTTAAACGGTAAATGATGCAGAGACTTGGGTTATTCGTCCACCAGATGGCCTCAGAAAAGGTCAACATCGCAACTGCTCGCCATTACGCGGCACATTATAGAGGTATCATTATGACTTGTACCCAAGCTCCAAAACCTCGGTAACTGACACTCCGCACGTGTCCCTGTGAATCATGAAATGATTGTGGGCACATTGAGGGGCTTTTTAATATCTGCCAGTGCGTGTGAGCGTGAGTGCATGCTTGTTGTGTGTGTGTGTGTGCGCGCGCGTGCGCGCTCGCGTGCGGGAGGGAGGGGGGGTATAGATAGAAGCTGAAGAGATTTTTAAAAATATACGTGTGGGTGGGTGTGTGGGGAGGGAGGTAGTGCTGGTTATGTCCATAAATTTATGACCGACATATCACACAGAGAACAAGAAGAAGCCGAGAACAGCGGTGTCGACCAGTATAATTATAATCGGGCATGCTGAAACTCCCAATAAAATAACCATACAAAGTTTTTCAGCTAAAACATGCTTTGTAGGAAAAGGGCCCCTTATATTACGGTATCCTGGGAGTGATTCTGTAGTGTCGAATTCTTTCCAAGCGTTCCCACGCAGTTCTCAAAGACTGTGCTCGGGCTGGTTAAGCTCCGCTCTTCGGCTTCGGCACAAGGACAAGGCCTGCCGCTCTAATGATATGGACAAATCTCGGAATATAATCTTCCTACCGCACAAAGGGGGCTCCTCCAAACTAGGGTACGCCCAGTGTGGGGGTGCGAGGAAAGGACAAAAAATGCGTCCGTGCGAATGTGTGTGTATGTGAGAGA
>NW_004797276.1:1351195-1353434 GCF_000002075.1 Aplysia californica
AAAACAAAACAACAACAACAACAACAACACCATTTCAACACTCCACTTTTTTAAAAAAGAGCCAAGATTTCACAAATTCGCTATTAATACTATTATACCACACGAAAGCACGACGGTGAATGAGTATAAGACATAGAGAGACAAAAGGGGGAGAGGGTGGGTGGTTGTGAAATAGAGAACTAGGAGTAGCCATTAGTGGCACACCACGTCAACAGACTGGACACGGCGCAAAAGTCGAATCGAACTTCCAAAAGAGCGCAACACCAACGAAGCCACTATTATGAGGCAAGGCAGATATCCAACAGGATAAACTGACAAATAGAATACATTGTAGTAAAACGCTTCCGTTACCATCCACATTTCATGCAAGACCTAAAGGGCAATTACGATAATATAGTTCCAAGACACTCCTCGTTGGGCTATAAGCACTCCGACTTGGCGTCACCCTCTACAGCAAGCCAAGTAATTGTCTGTGAGGACACGTCACACCTAATACATTGGTGAAGGCCGGTGTTGAGGGCGGGGCATGACAACCAGAAGACACATTTCGAAGCAACAAACATAATATTAATATTAATAGGTAGGGAAAAACAGACCACCCAATCTGTTCGGTCATCACTCCATACACCACCAGCAGCAAAAGGAAGAACCATGAGCAAAGAAAGCCTTAATACTGTTCCAAACAATCAGTAAGATTATGTAAAAAGTTCCTGGGGAAATGGGGGTAAAGGTTTTGGGTGTAATTTGTGACATCCAGCCCCTTATCATTCGAGGTGTGATAGGACAAGACAAAGCGTGGAGGCAAGGCCCGGGGAGGTGGGAGCTTGGCACGGCCTTGTTGTTATCGCCTAGTCAAGTATGCACTGGGGGAAACCCTTCACTGGCACATGGGCTTTCATCTCGGATACACAGAAATGCGATTGAGGTGTTGAGCTGTTGTTCACGGCTAGACAACCCCGCAACAGCCATATTTCGCCAGGGATAGATAAAGATGATGGTAATACCTAAAGAGAGAAAAACAAAGCAGACCATAACAGAAATCACCTGCCACATAGGACTTGTCTGATTGCTTGAGTAAAGAGAAGCATATAGACATAGTAAGGGTCATTTGGTGCGGGGAAAGAGACAGACAGACAGACAGACAGACAGACAGACAGACAGACAGACAGACAGACAGACAGGCAGACAAGACAAGACAAGACAGACAAGAAAAGAAGTAAGACCCACCAGTGGCGCCCCCTCAAACCACAAGCCCACATGGGACTGGCCAAGCTAGTACATTGTATCGAGTAGAGAGAAACAATAACCCCCCGGGGAAGTGCCACTGCCTGTAGTGTCTTTAGGCCATTCCCAAAGGGGGGAAATTTATTGTTCAAGCACAATAGAATTGTAAATGGGCTGATTCATCATGTCACGCTCATAACTGAGCCTGATCTACAACAGGGAACTGCTGCTTTTTCTTTCTTAATCCTTACTAATGCCATTGCCTCTACTTCTTTTGTATGTTTGTCACACTCTTGTGACATGATATTTCCGGTGTGCCTTGATAGTAGTCGAAGCAGACCTTGTGCTGTTGAAGCTAGAGAGGTGAGCAGAGTAAGTCTTATTCCCTGTAAAGACTTCTCTGTTGACACCCACCCCTTGGCGCTCATATCACCATATGCAGTTGCGAGTGCCGTAAAACTCTCTACTAAAAAAAAAAAAGAAAGAGAAACAATGAACGCCCCCACAAAATCCTATAAGCTCGGAATAACGGACGGCTCAGCTTGTAAACGCCATGTAACAAGAAGGCGAGCAATATTGGCAGAGCAATAATTATACCATGTACAGTTTTTCAATACACTACTTTCTATAGAAAATGGGTGGTATATGCGTCTAGAAAGAAAAACACTTTTTTTAAAAGTCTGAGGAAGGGGGTGAATTTCTTTTTCTAAATTTCTAAAAGCACTAAAATAAAAGAAACGTTAGCACAACTGGGTGGCCATTATATATTGGATATACTGCTTGTCCACAGGACCTGTTAACTTGAAGACTTTCAAGGAGAAAGAGAATGGACCAGGACGGCAAGTAGATAAAAAGACCGACTGCTAGGGGCACGGAGAGACAGAAAGAGAGAGGATGGGGAGAGCAAGATAGAGACAGAGGGAGAGAGAGGGAGACAGAGAGAGGGAGACAGAGAGAGGGAGATAGAGAGAGGGAGACAGAGAGAGAGAGACAGAGAGAGAGAGAGAGAGAGAGA
>NW_004797276.1:1354639-1357789 GCF_000002075.1 Aplysia californica
CCCCAATTTCTTGCGTTACCTTTTAAAATGTCACATTTGAAAGAAAAAAAAATCCGTGTCCCTCTTATGCTTAGGATACAAAAGTCACATCGGTACCAGAACAGTAGGATACAATTAGTCATCCTGAGAAAAAAACAAAATTAGGTGACTTTGGAGACATACAAGAAGCTATGCCACGTTTCATCAGACTTCACTGTATAAGGGTTTCACACAGGGGTGAACGTACTGTTTTCAGGTAGGAAGAGCCCTGTCCGCTTTCAGGGCGAGAAAAAGCAGTTGTCCTATTTCACACCAGGACAACAATCTACTTTTCTTCGCAGCTGTGATGAAAGAACAGAGGTGCTGAGAGGCCTTGAAATAGGAATAAAATTCTAATATATTCCATTAAACTCCCTTATATGTCCCCCCAACTCAAACAAACAGAAAAACCTTTGTTGAAAAGAACAAACAAAGCACTAAACTCCCCAAAGACCTGATTCTCGCCACTTTTGACTCTGTCATGATAGGACCGTGGTTCGAGATTAGATATAATTTATAGACCTCTGGTTTCTTTACTAGCATTCCATTCTCAAAACACGAATCACCAAGCAGACAAAATGCCAATGGGATTCGAGAGTTTGACTTCTAGAGCCGCTCTGGTTCAAATCAGCATAAGCCGGGCAAACGACCATATCTGGGAACAAACCCAGCATTTATTGTGCTTAAAGCTGCACTCGTTAAAATTCTCACACGTCGTCCATGCGTCTTCAGATCGGATTTGGTGCAGGATTAATTATCGCGACAGCGGCACCGACACTAGACTCGGAGATCACGAACAAACACAGAATAATCATTTTGGACAACTTTGGAATGCCGGGGAGGTTTGACGTCACACGGCTTTGAAAAGTTTTTTTCCCCCCATAATATATTAAACTTCAGCAAGACATAAATAGTAACTTTCAAGGTGGATCCCTTGGCCCAGCCGTGAGAAATAAACAGCAATGGAGAGAATTAGAAAGACGAGTATATGTGAAAGTTAATATCCCTCATGTAAATCCCTGTTTGAAAACATTACACTGTATTGCACTGCATAGCAAACAGATTACAAACTCATTACAAACTCACACACACACACACACACACACACACACACACACACACACACACACACACACACACACACACACGCACACATACACACACACACACATACCTACACACACAAACACATAAGCACTTGTGTATAGATAGATCTATACATACAGACATACTATGTACGTTATTCGGCCATTGTACGGGTGTCGTCTGTTTTTTCCTGTCGTGTGCAGTTAGTCGGGATATATTTGGTACTCTCCACAAACCATTTGGACTGGGCGGTTGGCGGGTGCTCTGGTGTGGTTTGCTCCTTCTTTCCTATCAAACATATATCGTCCTTATCTCTCCTTCTTTTTTGTGTATGTTACTCCCTTGTAACACATCTATTCTTCGGCACCTATATGACCTTATTGTGTTGCAAGTGCAGTAAAACTCTTACCAAAACTAAAACCATTTGGGGAAACGCGAAAAGGGAAATTATATGGACAGATGGAGCAAGGACTGAATACATTATACTGAGAGCGATTATCTTGACAGATTGTGACGTGAAACAGTTCCCCGTTCCTTTCGTCAGCAATTGAAATATGTTTATCTACGTGGGCGCATACTATGCTAATCATCTTTATTTTGGTATCAGGAGCGAGTGTGAAAGATCCAAGGGACACACAACCCCCACACAAAATAAAAATAAATGGCAGTTCGAACACTCATAAACGTCCACCTGAGGGTATTTCTTACTGGCAGTCGACGTGCTCCATTAGTTCCGTTTCAATACGAGATTTACGGCACAGACAACAGTATCAGGTCATATGAGAGTCGTGGCGTGTTCCATACCGCACGTCTTGCTATCGCAACAATTCTTTTGGTACTGGAATAATGAACAAGCGTCGTGCTTTCCTGCCTCATTTGTTTTTGTTTTAGTAGAAGTGTTACGGCACTCGCAACTGCATAAGGTCATAATATGAGCGCCAGAAAAATAGAGGTGTTACAAGAGAGTTTGTTTGTTTTTGTAAAGTGTTTTACGGCGCTCGCAACTGCATAAGGTCATATGAGCGCGCAGGAGACACCTAATATTTTCAGTTGGTAGGAAATTTTGAATTTTGCCCGGGTGGCGGCCGAAGCCTACTCTTATCGAGATTAGACCACCAAGGGATCTTTAACGAGCGCAACTTGCACACGGGACCTCCGAGGATTTTTCGCCCTTGTCCGAGAAGGCTAGGTGTATATCTTTCCTACCAGAAGATCAGGGGTGTGGCTGAAAGACAGCAGTAAGAAGCGAAGGAGTAGCAGTAGAAAGGCTGCAGAAAGAACCAGGAGCCCAGAGGAAGGGGCAAAGGAGGTGAGGGGGTGGGGGCAGGAAGAAGAGACGAAAGCAGACGACTGAACATTGCTAGAGAGGAGGAAATGAGGTGAAAGGAGACAAATTTAGAGAAGAAAATTGTTCGGTCGCTACCCGGATTCGAACCCGGGACCTTATGAATGAGAGGCCAACACCTTAACCTCTAGGCCACGACAGCATCTACAAGAGAGTAAAAAACATAAAAAAAGAGGGGGGGGGGGAGATAAGGACGATAGATGTTTGATAGGAAAGACGACGCAAACCAAACGCGAGCACCCGCCAACCACCCACTGCATCATTTGGAAGTACATGTAGTTAACGAATGATATTTTCAAATCACATTCCCTGTCAAAGGAATGAACGAGAAGCTCACATTTAAACCCAGCTTAATATTCTGAGCATTAAGTCCCATCAATCCGCTTTCTGACCTCTACTATCAATTAAAGCCATATAAAAAAGGCTTACATGAACACAGCAAGTCACTAGCCGCACACTCATGATTCATCGGTCGCCCAGCTCAAGGACACGGGGCATTAGGGTAAACATCAAACAAAGTAACCGGTAAGCCGCTTTGACCCTTGGTTTGGGGTCCAGAGTGCTGAAAAAAAGATTATCTCGACAGTATGTAAAAAGCTGTCCCCAAAGTACACAGCTGCCACACTAAAAAAAACAACCCACACATACACACGTACGTGCGCGCACTCACTCACACACAAACACACACACACACACACACA
>NW_004797276.1:1359704-1361005 GCF_000002075.1 Aplysia californica
CAGACAGACAGACAGACAGACAGACAGACAGACAGACAGACAGACAGACAGACAGTGGGGAAGGGAAGAAAAGGGCGATACGACCCCCCTGCATCTTTAACCTAATCACCCACGAGGACCACTTACTGACAGGACTGTTTGCAAAATACATACTGGGCAAATTTATCTAGGACTCTGTAATCGCACAAGGCGAGTGCCCGAGAAGGGGGCTGGACAACAAAGAGAAGAAGTATTGGATGAGGACGTAAACACCGGTGGTAGGCATAAGCCGAATCCCCAGGTACCCCTAGGACAAATACTCTTGGCACCTCCTACACCCAGGTCGCAATTTCGCCGGGAACAAAGTGGCCGGCCGGCTTTCTGGGGCAGTGGTCAGCACAAAGGTATGGAGAGTAAGAGCCCTCCCCTCAGCGCGATACCTGCGGGCCCACCGACCTGGAGGGCTGTTGGAGCTAGGCCCAGACAAACAGGTCTCCCGTAATTCCGAGAGCGCCTGGGAATGCGAAGATGGCGCAACGCCAGTCCGGGCGAAAAATAGGGTAGACATTTGTATCATTAGCCGGTTCTGCATGAGAGAAAAAAAAAAAGAAAAAAAAAGAACAGCCGACCCAAACGATACATAATTATATGAACGGATATGCGAGGGCGTAAACTAGTACCACTGGACATTATTAAAAAAAAATCCATGTATGGTCTCCTTATCGTCATAAAAGTAATTCTAAGACTAACAAACAACTTGTCATATCATTAGGTTCTATGGAAATCGCATGCCGCTTGACCTGAAAAACCCCCCCCAAAAAACGTGTTCGTCTTCGGTCTGAAGAAATCGAATCGGATGCGATCGAGATAAAATTAACTCGGAGGAGAAGGCGGCCACTAACAACATACATTCGGCACAGTCAGACAAATGTCTATCCCACATCAAACTTTCGGCACTCAACCTCAGTCGCTAGGCCTCTAGACTATTTATTATCATAACATCCCATTTGTTAACGAGCTAGCAGCTGCTTGAAGAGAAAAACCGCGTCCAACCTCTCCGCGGGAATTCGTGCTGAACATAGATTTCTTCTAAAGGTGAGAGATCATTGGATGATACGAGGCTGTTGACTTATTTCTTAACAGATGTCTTCAATTTCTATTGGTTGGGAAAGGCGACAACGCTGAGTTATACGTGCAAGAGCGTGCGCGCGTGTGTGCGTGTTATGTGTGTGTGCGAGACGAGAGACATAGGAGAGAGAGAGAGAGAGAGAGAGAGAGAGAAAGAGAGAGAGACGGGGCATTCACGTATATCTAGATGTGTA
>NW_004797276.1:1363338-1364991 GCF_000002075.1 Aplysia californica
CACGAGGCGAAGAAAGTCTACCACAACAAGATCTAACGAATGAAGACGGAAGAAGTGAGTAACCCTTCTGGGCGAGGATGTGACCAGAGATGGCCGGCCACGATAGAGGAACACCTGACGACGAGTAGCCTATCGAGTTGCCCCGAGAAAGCCAATCTCTGACGTGGATCTCCAAGGCTGGGCGACACAGTGGCCGCTACTGTTTCAGGCCGTAACGAACAACTTCTCCGATTTATTCTTACACCTAGTCAGAACGAAACCTATCCAATAGTTGATGGCATTTTTTTTCTCAAAATGTATCATCTGATCATTTTTCCCTGCTACCTACAGACAACCGCGGGTGGTTGGAGGGCGCTACTGGTAGGTCCTATTTCATTACCTTTCCTCTGTTGTTTCTGTCTGTCTTACTGTTTCCCAGCACTAAATTACCATTAGTGTGTCAATGTGCTTCTCTTTACTCAAATAAACGAACAAAACAAACAGTCAACCCGTTGGGGTGTTCACTTCAGTTTTAGTTAACTTTTAAGGAACTTGCTACACAATAAGGCCATATATATGCCGAAAATTATAGGTGTTTTTTTTAGAGAGTAACAAGCACAAAAAAGGAGGAGAGATAAAGACGAGAATTAATGTTTGGTAGGAAATGAGCAAACCTACGACTTGCTCTAGTTCACCATGTGGGTGGTTGGCGGGTGCTCTGGTGTGGTTTGCTCCTCCTTTCCTATCAAACATCTATCGTCCTTATCTTTCCTTCTTTTTTTGTGTCTGCTACTCTTGTATTTTTCTTGGTCCCACTTCCTTTTAAACGGCAACCCGACAGTCCAAGTATTGGTATTCTCCACCGTTTCATGAAGGTAATAAGTTCTGGTTCCTTGTCTTTGAGTCCAAGGATGTTAAGAGTATGGCATCCCCCCTGACCCAAGCTCTCCAGCTGGCGACAGAGAGACGTCTCTTTCTTCCCGCGACACCCAAAAGGGTATTTATATAAGCGGCAGATAAAAGTTAAAGTAAAAAGTTACTATTGTAACACCTAATCTTCAGTATTTGTATGACCTAATTGTATTGCATGTGCCGTAAAACTCTTTACTTTACAACAAGAATAATTCATGACATAATGGATGGCTTGTTGTGACTATCGCTGTTTCCCATGGACATTCCCCAGAACGGGGTGGGTTGCTGGCGGGTGCTCTGCGGTGGTTTTCTCCTGTCCTGCCAAACATTTGTCGTCCTTATCTAGCTCTCTTCCTTTTTTTTGTGCTTCTTACTCTCTTAAAATCCCTTTAATATTCGGCACGTATAGTTAATGTGCTAGTTGGGCAAATGATTAAGCCCCCAGCGCGGAGTACAACGGGAGCCTACTGTCGAGTTGTAGGCGGGGAACAAAGGGAGTATCGCTGACGAAACCCACGGACCGTGCACTTTCACAATATCATAATATCAAATCTAGCAATAGACACAAAAGGAGTTTTATTTTTGTAACAACTGTCTGCTCCACGACCACCAAAACACAGATAAAATGTATTCGTATACTTAATAGAACAATGCGCGTTTAGTCAGTAGCCTTTAATCGAACTACGTAAATGAACTCTTTCAAGAAAAATACACAAAACAGAGAGAGAGAGAGAGAGAGAGAGAGAGAGAGAGAGAGAGAGA
>NW_004797276.1:1367848-1369682 GCF_000002075.1 Aplysia californica
CACACACACACACACACACACATACACACACACACATACACACACACACATACAAAGCACAAACATACGCAAAAAGAACGTCAATCGATTGACGACAACAATTCTCACGGGGCTAGTACATAACGTACGTCACATTTGGACCGAAGAACACAATAAACAATTTATGCAAGCAGGAATTATCGGGGCGAGTTAGTCACACAAACGGGCGTTACGGCGAGAAGGAATCGAATAGTTAGATCAATGTAAACTACATAAGGAGGAAAGTAAGCGCCGGTTCCAACAACAGTGTAGAGCTAGGGCGATGACATTTCTATAAGATATAATGCATTCGTTTTGAAGGGGAAAAAAGAGAGACAAAAAAGGGAGAAGGGGGAGGGGGGATGCTTATTTCGTATTCGGGAGCCATTATTCTTCATTTAACAATATCGTATTCAGGAAATGAACCTACAAAAATACATTGCGAACAAAACGCTCAGATCGGTCCTTGGCAGAGCGATTTATATGACACCTGAAGAGCGCTATTGATTGCTATGAAAATAGAAAGGGACCTAGGTCAACATTGTATTCACAAGACAGACAAAAACGGGTTGGGTGTGTGTGTGTAGGGAATGAAGCCAGAGACACCCTATGAACATGGCGTGAAAAAGTCGGGAGCAGCCAACCGTTATGTTTGGTACACAGCGTACGGACTGTCACAGCGACACTTTCCAATGTGGGGGAATGACAAAAGGATTTCGTCTTCTCCTTGTGACTCAGCTCCACTGCCTTGATCTCTCTACTTTAATGTGGGGGATGTACACTTATTGAACTACCGAACAAAAACGGGCATGAGTTCACTTTGTGTTTTATACAACAAGGTCTCCAAAGCAACCGTTCAAAATATTTACACACAAGAGAAGAGCAGCCTTTGTAAGGGTACACAGTCGGACCAATCTAGAACTTTTGGCGAATGGAAAAAAACAACAACCGATTGACACGCCTGATGTGTTAAGATCCGTATTATGTAACTCCACATAATATTTTAGCCCAATTAAACCTTTTGTTTTATTTTATTTTCGCTCGAGGCTTTGTTGTTTCAAGAGCCAGTTCTCCCTCTTGACCCAGAAAGCAAATACGTTTGATTCGGGGGCGATCGAGACGGGTTGAGCCAAACTAGCGTTAAACCCAGACAACTTGGTCTTGTTTCATGTCCTTGAGAGGGGGAAGGGAAGATGATCTTACAGATGTTTTTTTGTGTGTTGTTTCAGCGTTTCAACTAGATATATGCTTAAAGGGTGCATCCTGCTGTCGCCCACTAACGGCCCTGCAACCGCACAATTTGCACTTTACGATCACCAATTACCGCTATTGAGGTCCCTAGCACCGGCGTGCGTGGTGGCCTTGCTAATGTTTCAGCTTTGGCAGCGCAGACGTCTCCCCAAACGGTAAAATTGGTCTCTCTAGTCTCTCGAGTCTCCGAGGGCCGCCTGTGGGCAAACTTCCAAGCACACACCTTTTCAAACACTAATGGAACCCTTGTCAATAGCTAAGCCAAATAGTGCAGGATATCTCACACAAACGTCAACGAGTCAATGGGTTCCACACACAATTTGGCCCCGGCAATAAGCCAGCAGACGTATACACTTTATCGCCGTAACGCCGTGCCAACGGGAAACTAAGGGGGAATGAACAGCGCCATTTTTATGGGGTCTTTTTTTTTTCTTAAATCTAATTCTGGTTATATATCCATTCCATTTCCCCTCGAAACTGAATACTGCAACATCGGAATGCGCATTCCAAGGACATTAGACCATCTGATACAAAAAAAGGACGAGAGTGAAGAAAATAGGGGGGG
>NW_004797276.1:1369782-1371153 GCF_000002075.1 Aplysia californica
GGGGGGGGGGGGGGCAATATAAAACTTAAGTAAAACAACGGGATTGGGCTAGAATTGCAAAATATAAGTGGGATGGAAATGAACCAGTAGTCACGGCGTATTAGTACTGTTTGTACCACGAGTCCAAACAAACAGCTAACATAATAATGATTTGGCAGATGGTATGATTATTGCAACATAGTATATATTAATGAACACAATGTTTTGAAAAGGCAACATATGTTTGACAGATGGAAGCCTACTATTGAGGTGAAAGTCAGCTTTTACGTTCATATCCAGCGAACTGATGAGATGATCAATGTGGGTGTTGGGGGAGACGTGTGAAAGACAAGAAGCGCGGCCAGTTAAACAGACAGACATAATATATACCAATAGACAGGTAGGAAGACGGATCGTTCGATCGACTTTCCTTCAAACTTATGAGGGAGAATAGGGCGCAATTCTGATTAGACATGAGACCAAAACTGAGTCGACAAAATAAAGATTGTTGTCTCTACAACAGTTCCTCATATTCAATATATACTGTACATCCAAAATAAAAGAAAGAAAGATATTCCTTGGGAATAAAACTGGCATTGAGAACAGGAGCCCATTCACACGGTCTCATAAAGTCTGTAGTGGGCTGGCCTTTTCAAAGCAATCGGTCAATAAATGGGAAAGTCTCCAACCAAAGTACAGCTCAAGGGCCATAGAAGGTCGCTTTCATCTATCAGTGGTGACTGTAGCTCCCATATCCAGAAAGGAGAAGTACAGGAGGATAAGACATACGCAACACAAAGAGACGAAGAAGGAAGGAATGGAAAAGAACAAGAGAAGACTACCCCCAACCCCCCTCCCAAATAAAAAAGGCACCCCAGCCTGAAGTAGGGCCAGCAAATAACACGTCTTCCTGACAACTAAGAACCAATAAGTCATCGCGCGTCAACAATTTGCTAGAAAACCCTAGACGATTAGATAAAACAAAGCGAACCAAGCCAAGTGACAAGAACGAAATGGGGCTGCTCCTTCTGCACTTATCGCTTCTACTTGTTTTGTTTTCAGGGTAGGGGCTCCGCATTACTACTTGTTCAGTTTAGTCGCGCTAGGTCATTCTGGGTGACTGGTCATGTGAGTGAAACGTTACCCCATTATCCACAAAGCTCAAGTCTTCTGCTTGAATACATTGAGCAAAAGAAGACGGTTGATAGTTGATTGTAAGATAGTAGATAATTGAAAGACAGACAAATAAAGATAGTGGTGGCTCCTTCCATAATTTATATACATGACGTGCTATGAACGGAAACATAAAAAAGAGCACATGCAAAATATTATTATAACTAGCCGCGCTCTAGAGTTGACGGATAACGTTTTGCTTCTGATTTATCTCTTAAT
>NW_004797276.1:1371253-1372684 GCF_000002075.1 Aplysia californica
ACTGCACTCTTCCTGCCCCCCTTGTTGACGTCACCCGGCCACAGAACGGGGAACCCCCCCCCCCCACACACACACATTTCTGGTAGTTGAGTCAACCATTATCACCAAATGAGAGCCAGGTACAGAATCAATCAATCTTGGCATAGGCAGAATGTGAGCTTACATATACACAAATTATACATCACACACAATGAAGGCTCTCGGGAAACTAGAGCAAGGCATGTGGCATCTAACCTCTGCGTTCTTCTACTCCTAAGCAACCAATATAGGGAAACAACCCATTCAGACCCTTTTCTAGCATTTTAAAACCTGTGACATAGTTTTATAAAAGACTGACTCATTGTGTTTTATCACAAGATCTCTGGGACGAAAGGCCCAAAACGCCAGCAGTCAGACAGAGCTAGCCGATGGGTGGAACCCCCACGACCAGAGCGTATTACGACGACCTGGTCAGTCTCTACCATTACCTTTGCCAAATCCGATAAAGCTATAGCTGAGAGCAAAGGGAAACGGGAGCCAGAGAGACGTGTGAAACAGTGGGTCGGCGGGCCCGCCCGGCCAGAGTACTACGATACCCGCTTGCGGTAACGACGTCCTGGGGTAGTTTTAGCGCAGGGCACGGTAACCCGAGTGCTACCCGAATTAATTAAACTGTATTCTTTGTTAATTCACGCGGAGACATCGTGGCAAAACAACATCTGCACCTGGCCCTGCCAATGTCTGGTTCTTTTCCGTCTACATGTGTGTGTGTGTGCGTGCGTGTGTGTGTGTGTGTAGGGGGGGGGGTGTCGTCTTTTCTTCAAATAAGCCACACTCACTGTGTTTAATCGTCTGTTCTGAACGTGTAAACATTGAGGAGTGTTTAGCTCCTCATGGGACGGATAAAAAAAATCAGTAATGCAATAAGTTATTTCTTCAACGGCCTATAACGTGCTTCGCTACCACTGATACCACACGAACATCCTATGAGTAAACAGGAACCCTCCCCCCTCCCCAAACACACACACACACACACAATCTCACCCCTTCCCTTTTACACCCCCCCCCAAAAAAAAACAACAACAACCAAACAAACAAAATGTAAAAGAAACAACAACAACAAAAAAACAAACAAACCTATTACATAATGCATCCAAATGCAAACAGACAAACACAAAAGTAATCAACTGGACAGAACAGCCAAATCCGAGCTGAAAGGAACAAGACGCGTGTATCAGAAACATTTTTCGGAAGCAGTAGGAACATTCGCATCGGGATCGCAACCCTACAGCGATGGATTTCCCATCCCCATGTAGGAAAAGTTCGCGAGAAACTACAGCAAAAGACTAACAATTCTTAGACTATAAATCAATCCTTGAAAAAAGAAAACAAAAACAAACAACATTTCTAGTAACCTTTTGGTGTTCCTGCATAATCGTTTTCCCTTTTTCG
>NW_004797276.1:1372786-1376241 GCF_000002075.1 Aplysia californica
AAAAAAAAAAAAGGTTAAAAAAATTCCCGTCCCCTCTTCAATCTCCTTCTCTACGCTTCCTCACTTGCTTTCCATTTCCTTTCACAAACTCCAAAGATCTTCTTTTGCATATTTTGCGTGTTCCTCTACCGTTGATGCAAAATCCCGTCGAACCAACTTTTGGACGGAAACTAAGGAGCACCAGATCGGTGGAAGGGCTCTTCTTTCTAGTGAATACCGTTACGTCATGACCCAATGAAAACCTTGAGGGTGAGCCCAAAACGGAAACGTAACGCATTTACACCGCAGGCGTACACCGATAAGGCGAAATAACACTCTGCGAATAAACGTGCATGATAGCTAAATATAGTAGCAAAGGTGGCTACACATGGTAGCAAAAGGTACGAACAATGGCGAAGCGAACGAGCTACTTGGAACATTATTGGTTAAGAAATTCCCTTTGAGGCTCCGAAATTCTAACGTTATAATTAGATTATTGGATATCCCCCGCCCCACCCCCACCACTCTTTCTCATCCAAGCAACAATCCATTCTATGGAAACAATACATAGCTAATGCAGATGTTAAACGTTTGGCCAAATAGCAACATAATGATATTTTGAGCTGAGATGTAAAGCAAGAAGCCCCTCATGTATTTAAAAGACGGAGAGGGAGGGAAATCTCCCGGAACAGTGTTCTCACAATAAAGGCTCAGAAGAACAGTAAAACATTTGAAAACGATGGAAGCGGTTCTCCGCATCAACAGAAAAAAGACATAATGTGTGGCGCCCTTCATTGACCTACAACCCGTAGAACAAAACTAGAAGTGAACATTAGAATAATATATGCCCCGGTACCGGCACTCAGGGGCTATCCCAGTGCATGCAGCATATCATAGTAACTCGGTCAAGACCGACGAGGAAGCAAAGCGGATTACTGGGAGAGCGTAGGAGAAATACAAGCCGGCCGACCACCAGCATGGTTCTACCGGGACCCACAACAATCAGTCCGACTTAAGTTATTATTACTTGCTCCGTGCTCACTGGGGCATCGCTGCCAGCGAAATAAGAAGACGAGGGGAGATAGAAAAAAAAGGAACAGAGTGGAGACAACGAAAATGAAAGAGGAGGGAAAAACCCGAAAAGCCCCAATCACGCGAAGCGCGCGTGTAGTAATGACCCCGAAAGTCTGTCGGAGGCCAAAGTGATTACGATTACGTAGCGGCTAGATTAATAGCCTGCTTCCACGTGCCAGATCTGCTTGGAAGAGAGCTCTCTGGGAAATTCACTCCATACAGGGCAACGTGTGTCCACTTGCCAAAGACGCATCTTACGCTTTGAAAAGATGATGTAAATATTTGAAATAATATAATTACAAACTAAACTCATGAGCCCCCTCAGCTCTTGTTTTTAAAAAAATCGACAAATGTAACACAAAGAGAAAAATTAACAAAACATCTTCCCCCTCGCCTCCTTTTTTTCTCCCCTAAAAAAGCAAGGGAAAAATATCCACCACAAAAAACACCCCCAACCCCCTAAAAGTCTAAGACTCCCCAACATCTTCACCAATCTCTAGTCTGTTCTTTTCTTGTAGCTGTCGCTGTGCTAAATAAAGAACCATAGACCATCTCTTGAATTCAATAATATAAGCATCAAACCTTGGTTTTCACGAATTCTCTTGAGCAACTCAACCCAATCTTTTCCCAGAAACGGGATCACCAGAAAACTCCACTCTTAGCTTTCCAACACGTACCCCCAAAATGTCAACTTCATCCATTTTTAACAAAGGGTAATTTTGCTTACAAAAGAGATAATATAGTAGAACATTCACGTACTCTTTTCAGGACCATTTCCTCTGTGCCCAGAGTCTTGGGACGGAACCAAGTGCTCCATCTCCAAATGACCCAAAATGGGGGTTACACCCCCCCTCCCCCCAAAAAAGCAACCCAAAACAAACAAGAACAAGATCAAGGATATTATTATCAGGCCCATGTGAGAGATGCCTCTTTTAGCCACTCACTAATTCCGAGAACCCCTTTTAAATACTATTGCCGCCTCCCTCGCTTTTCTCGACCCCAGGGCACCCTGGATGCACCCTTTCTTCGAGATCAGCCTATAGCTAAGCCCTGGATATGACAGTAAGACATCCACATTACAGAACTACTGGATACCACTAAAAGTCTCACAGTTAAGGGCCTACCTCGGTCATCTTGTTAAAGTTGAGGTTGGGTCGATTATCACAGTCTCGGCGCCGCTTCTTGCCACAGCGGCGGTGGTGCAGCACGCAGGGCTGCGAGTGGCATCGTGGGATGATCCCGCCGAGTCCGCCACACGGTCCGCCCCCCACCTCGCCACACCCTTCCCCGGCCCCGTCCTGGCTGCTGCTACTCCGGCACCGGTGGGACGGGTCGAATCCCGAGTGGAAACTGGGCGTGGACGCGGCGGAGGAGGCGGAGCCGGAGATTCTGTCCTCCAATGAAAGACTGCGGTTTTCCAGTACGCGGACGCGCGGGCCGCGCAGCGGGCTGTACTCGAGCCAGGGCGATCCCAGCGAGCTGAAGGAGGAGGTGTCGCTGGAGGCCGCCGAGGCCGGTCGGGGCACGGGGGAGCCCGGTGGCGTCTGCAAGTCCGATGTGGTAAAGTGACCGCTGTCCACACTGGGCGAAGAGGGCACAGATGGGGACGAGGCGGACGACTTTGGCGGCAGAAGCTTGACGAAACCACCAGAGGAGGTGAGCCGGGGCAACCACTTGCCTGTGGTAACTGACGACTCGTTGAAGGGAGGGCACACCATGGCTGACATAGCGTTGCTGGGGTACACAAAGTCTCTGTCTTTGCTGTCCTGGCGGGCGAGGAGGATGGAGTTATTGTTGCTGCTACTGCTGCCGACGCAGCTGGTGGTGGTGGTGGTGGCGGGTAGGATGCTGTTGTTGTTGATGGCGTTGTTGTGGTTGAGAGCACTGGCTGTGGCGCTGTTGCTGAGTGGGATCACAGCGATGGGCCTCCAGATCTTAGCACCGGGCTCTTTCCCTGGGGTGGGCAGAGAGACAGGTCCCTCTGGCGGCACCGACAAAGAGCGGCAGTGCTTTTTCTTAGGAGGGGCGGTGGGCGTGCCCACCCAGTTGTCACAGCACACCTGACACATGTGACGCAACTTCCGGTGCCGGCAGACGGAGGCGCCCGCTGCCTGGGTCTTTTCCTGAGGGCGGGAGGGAATTTTGACTTCTGCTGTGGCCATCTCAAGGCGTCCATGGCGTTCCGACTCGAGGGACAAAGCCCACACATTCTTACCTAAGAAAACAATGTCAGTGTTCAGTTAACAAAAATGTCGATATCAAACTCGAATAAATCTACAACAGCATAATAAGCTAGAAACAAAAACCAGAAAAAAAGGCACGAACATAATGAATATGAGGTACTCAGAAATTGAAGATGCTTTTACACAGAAACACACGCACAGACACTGGCTTCCCCCCCC
>NW_004797276.1:1376375-1378292 GCF_000002075.1 Aplysia californica
CACACACACACACACACACACACACACACACACACACACACACACACACACTTCGCCACTTTAAGTGGTTAGAGCGAATTTACGGAATTTCCACGTCTGTCCGAGATTCAGAGATCCTCCCATTCTCTGTCCTACTTCGATAATAACTGTTTATAGTAACCGGTGTCACCCCGAGGCCACAAATCTACACGCAACAAAGAGGGGGTAACGTTCTCTCGATAGAGCGCAGAAGCCAACAGCAACATAAAACCCTTGTCCGGACCTGTATTTCCCACGACCGCCGATCTCGCACACTTCTATCACAGCCCTGGCACCGGGGGCCCTCTTGGACTGGTCTCAAAACAAACATTTGCAACAACAATCAAACGTCAAATCTACCTGACCCGTAAGCACTGAGACACGGCGGACCCAGTCTTTCAAGCGAACGAAATTCCTGACATTTTCAGACGGCAAATGCATTGGTGAATGCAGAGGGACTCTTATCAAATGCAGTCTTTGCTGCTTCTTGGCGCCGCCTGATAGGTAGGGGAGATGAGAAGCTCGTTCCCAGGACATGGCAGGAATACGGAAACAACAGGTCGGTCGCTGACATGTTTCCCAGTCTTTGTTGCTACTTTCTTCTGAATATTTAAGTGCCCGGCTTGAGTTCTAACATTGTAGTTCATGGTCAGAGTAAATTAAATCTTTTATGTCTGCTTTCGACGAGCCAGATACAATACCGGGGCAAGAACAAAGGCCACATAGGCGGAAGTGTCGTTCCATATACCTTGGTTAAAATAACTTCAGTAACCATTGAAACACATGAGAGAATACATGCGAACATTTAATGCAAGAGAAAAAAAGACTAAATAAAAGAGAACTGAATAAAGGGAACATGAGGCTGAGTTTCTGTATCGACAATACATAAAAGGTAAAGACGAAAGACAGCGAGAGGGAGGAGAGAGGGAGGGGAAAGGGGAGAGGGAGGAAAAGAAAAGAGAGAGAGGGAGAGAGGGAGAGAGAGAGAGGGGGGGGGCATCTTACAGTCATGTTGCATGGCATACTGCTCGCGATGGGAACTTACGTAGTTAATGTTGTAGAACAGACGGCACGTCAAAAATAACTGTAAAATGATCCAGTACCTTACGTCACTTACAATAAATCGAAGGCAGCTTAAGAAATTCAGGTAGCTGCACAAAAAGCAGGGGACTCAGTGTCGCGATTTTAAAAAGTCACGACCACGTCCGTAGAATCGATAGCAGAGGGATTTGAATGTGAAGATCTAACAACAATGTATGACCTATCCCTTGGAAGAAAAAAAAAAGGGGGGAGAAAAATATTTACCAAGCGAGCGGCGAGCGATAGATGTAACACACATGCACACTGTCGCTGGGGGGGTCAACGCGGAAAAAAAGATATTATACAGCAAGAAAAGAGCGATAATGGGAAAGACTTGGCATGCATCACCATTGCCCACGGGTCATACTGAGGACAAGCCAGTGAGGAAAAGCGTAACAAAGAAACCGTAAATAATTCAAGGCAAAAAGCGAGCCATGAAGGACCAACTTGGGCCAACATTTTCATTAGGACAGAAACAAAAGAAATCAGTTCTGAACAGACACAGGTACTCCGGACAACAAACAATACGTATGACCAAACAAAAACAACCATTGTTTTGGTTTGGTCTCACTAATGAGGTAAAAAAAGAAAGAAATGAAGAAAGAGAAACACATAACATGAACATTATAAGCTGGATGTAACATTAAAAAAAACATTCTTCACTTACCTTTGACCGCGAGGTTGGACTGACTGGTCGTTCTGGTGCTGCCCTCAGGACTCACCTGCTGAAATGAGAAAAGATACGAATCAGGGAGGTCGTTATCATGATTACTACAATAGCGCTCCATAAATATCTCTGTACTTAATATCACCCCCCCC
>NW_004797276.1:1380860-1382470 GCF_000002075.1 Aplysia californica
AGAGAGAGAGAGAGAGAGTCGGAGATGAAACGATAACAAGGCTGCTTCAACATTCTATAAAGTTTCCAACAAAGGGAAAACAAAAGGTGGATGCCCAGCTGGGGGTTGACTTTGTTGTTGACAACAATCCGCACAACAGATGGTGGAGGCAAAAGCGGTCAGTCAGGTGGTAACCTTAACGGAAAAATACAAATACTATTCGCAATAAACACACGAGGAGCGTTAGATGTGTTAGGGAAAAGAATTTAATTTAAATTATACGATTCGCACTACACGATTAGTCACGTCAGGGACGGGAGTAAAGAAGTCGGGGTTTATGTCCTGGCAGAACAAGTCTCGGGGAATAAAACAGCGGGACGGCATCGCAAATCTTAACAGACCCTAGAGGGTAGTAGTGTGGCAGTCATGCGTACAAAATTGTACTCTGAAATCAAAAGAAGAACGCAGACACTTGTCATATCGCATCGAGCAGGAAAAGGAGCACAGTACAAAAGGCATAGATCTACGATAAAAGTTAAAAAACCCTGTCTCCTTTTCACTTGTGGAGAATATTGCCCTCCGAACCAAGAGAAAGAAGAAGAATAAAGATAAAATACTTCAAAGAAATCGATCAGTTTTTTTTTGGGCCACAAACAGTTTCTATAAGTTAAAGATAAGCACGAGTCCTTTTCGTTAACCGTGTCAATGTGAGTGTGCGTCAATAGTGCAGGCGGCTGAGGTCGCCACAAGTGAAAGCACCTAAGGTGAACTTTCTAAAAAGAAAAGTGCGAGAACCTTGGCTCGACATAAAAAAAATAAATCGAAATAGCTGTCCAATGTGTTGGTACTGCTGTTGTCGCTTTATTCCCTTGGGTGTACACAATGACTAGATCTAGTCAAATCAGACGTCACACACTATCCCGGAAATAGGTCACAGTGACGTTACTAATAACGCATTTTTTTCTCCTCTGTAAACGTCTTTTTAAATCCTCTATCTAAAAAGCAAACAAACGTGCCTATGCACACGCGTGAGCATTTGTACACGCACATAGACCGTTGAGACATATGACTACGACAAATCCCACATATTAAAACGGGTGAATGAGACAAAGGAAGCAGTAAAATAAAGACGGGGAAAATAAAATTTTAAAAACCTCAAAAGCCCTCGATTCTTTTTCCTTTCCGTTACCTCTACGCTAAAAAAGAAAAAAAAACCATTGAAAAAGCATCATGTGTGTGTGCATGTGCGCGCACGCGCGAGTGTGAGTGAGTGAGTGAGTGAATGAGTGAGCGGGTGTATGTTCGCGCGCGGTGTGTGTGCGTGTGTGTGTGCGTGTGTGTGTGTGTGTGTGTGTGTGTGTGTGTGTGTGTGTGTGTGTGTGTGCGTGTGTGTGGTCGGTCGTAGAGTGTGTTGTGAAAGCAAATAACTTTTCTATTTCAAGATATCGATCAAAGCAGCTCTACGGTGTGTCCGCGGGTCACAATCTGGGCCTTCTGGTCTTCAACACCATAACACTAGGTTTCAAGAAGCCGTGGCAACGATTCGCAACATAATACATAATACTATGAGGGAACCAAGGTCGCAGGTGCACTGACGCACGGTATACATTTTTGTACCAGAGAGAGAGAGA
>NW_004797276.1:1384572-1385963 GCF_000002075.1 Aplysia californica
GGGGCGACAAAACACAAACATAGAAAAAAGCGGAGCACAATTAAGTTTGTGTACTTGTGGTGACATCCTATCAAAGTGACCCGGGTGATATTATAACAAAAAGGGCGGTAAAAAGAGGAGTACAAGTATTCGCAGAGCATACAACATACGTGAGCAATTATCAAACAAACATGAAGAAGCGACCAAAAATAGTAGAGAAGTGTAGCGCGGTAAGAAAAAGGTAAACCACGAAGAAAGACAGACGAGAACATGCCAAAGTCCTCCCCTCCAATTCCTCCTAATGAGCTTGGAGCTCAGAGAGCCCCCGCAGAGTGGTCGTACACAGCCCTCAGAGGCTGCCCGTGTTGATTACGGCCATTTCAGTGGCGGCCAATGGCATTTTCATCAGGAGGAGCCGCCTTATTACGGAGTCTCCCGGCACGAGGAGCCACCTGACGCGGACAACACTGGGCAACATGAAAGCGATTTTAGAATCTTCTCTCCTCCTCCTCCTCTCGTCTCTTCTTCCCCCTCCTCCCCACCTTTTTAAGTAATTTGTTCTTCTCTTTTCTCACCTGATCATTGTGAAACACTTCGATATGATATACAAAGACACTTGGATGAACGCTGCAGTCCTGGCCTCTGATGTGTTTGATGGTATTGAGCGGGGTGAAGAAACAGTAATGGTTGCATTGGACATAGAAGACGAGATACTGATGAGGACGCTAGTCAACATGAGAATCACACCAGCTTTGATTATCAGGATTGGAGAAGCGATGTTGAAGAGGAGGGTGACCATGAGGCTTGGCTCGTGGGCATCAAACGTTTGCACGATCACACCTGGCTTACCTCAAGGCTCTGCCCTATCACCTGTTTTGTTCAACGTGTATACAATAGGAATCACTTCTAACCAATTGGAAGGCCCTGCAGGACACTAAGCTTTGCGGATTACGGTTTCGCATGTCGCACAGGGACAGACAGGCAGACAGGTGATCGCCAGCAGTATACAGAAAGAGCTTGATAGCATTGGTGCATGGTGTGAAGCAAATAAAGGCAAAATCCGTCCTGGAAAAGCGACAGTACTTTGGTGCTCCCTCAACAATCGAGCGGTGAAAGCCCAGGTGCCAGATGTCTACATCAAAGGCCAGACAATCAAAAGACAAGACACGCTGCTCTACCCCGGAATAGTGTTTTGACAGGACAATGAGTGGAAAGGAGCACATAAATCATTATAAAGGCCAGAAAAGGTCTGAAAGCAGAGAAGGTGATGGCGAGAGACAAGATGACGCAAAGAAATTTGGTCTTGCTCTTTGACATGCTTGTGCACAAGCATTTTGCAATTACACCTACTTATATGGAAAAGTACGGTGAGATGTATGTATCACCAGCTCCCCTCTCTCTCTCTCTCTCTC
>NW_004797276.1:1386647-1387659 GCF_000002075.1 Aplysia californica
ATGGGTACAGCTTGCGGACGAGGTGAAAGACAGATTCACTCAGGTGAGTGCTACATTAGGGCGTGAATGTCGTGAATGGCCTGAAGGAGCAACACAAAAAGTCACATGCTGAAATCCAGACTCAAATTGAAGAGAACTGCAGAGAGGATGAAACGATCATCTTCACTGATGGCCCAGTTCAGCGTGGGATCAAATCAGGCTGGGCTTACACGGCTTCTTGTCAAGGAGCAACAATCCAGGAGGCATCTGGGGCAATGGGCCTCACCACACCAAGCATGGAGATCAAGGCCATCACTGAGGCTCTGAAACGGCTTTGCACAGATGGACAACAGCATGCTACCTTTGTTACTGACTCAGTGAGTACTCTGGATAAGATATTGAGCGGCAGCTTCTATGCAGATTGGTTCAACACAATCCAAGACAGCAAAATCAGACGTTTGCAGTGGATCTTCTGCCCCGGACATGCATGAGTCAAGGGAAATGAAAGAGCAGATAAGCTAGCAGGCTCCGCAAACATAGCGGGAGTGCTTACCCATGACCCCCCAACTGTAGTAGCCATTGTCCGAGATCACCTAGCCTAGCAGCCGTGAAGAGGACTCCTTGTCCTGTTGTTTTGTTTGCGATTCGGAGCGAGAACGCGGAAGGGGAAATGAGTCTGGTAAGAATATAATTTTATGAAGATGAGAACGGCACCGTCGCTAGTTGACTTCATCAGCTGTGTACACGCAGTCGGTAGAATGATTCAGCACGACAGAAGGAGGATGATAGATAAAAAGGTGGGAGAGAGAGAGAGAGAGAGAGAGAGAGAGAGAGAGAGAGAGAGAGAGAGAGAGAGAGAGAGAGAGAGAGAGAGAGAAAGGGAGGGGGGGAAAGTAGACTACTTAGATACAATGTGAGGGAAAGATGGGTATTAAACACAAAGGCTCACAGGTGGGAACTTTCACGACATCTGTCAGATAAGGAGGGCCGGCTAACTTCTGACCTTCTGTTAGAGCTGCCCTTAGGGACGAGG
>NW_004797276.1:1389143-1390570 GCF_000002075.1 Aplysia californica
CTCTCTCTCTCTCTCTCTCTCTCAGGAATGAGTTAGAAAACTTGAATGAACGAATGAAAGAACGATTGAACTAAACGATGACTGTAGAAGAACCCGACGATTCCAGTATAATGGTCTGCCTCTTTTCCTCGTTCCTGTAGGCTTACCTTGTGTGCAGCGAGAGAACGCCTCTTTATGGAGCTCTTCTGACCAACCTTTTGAACAGGTGTGATGAGGAGAGGGAGGGCAAGATCAGGTGAGTTGTGTGTGTGTGTGTGTGTGTGTGTGTGTGTGTGTGTGTGTGTGTGTGTGTGTGTGTGTGTGTGAGGGTGTGTGAGCGCGCGCGTGTGTATGTCTTTGTGTGTGCGTGGGTTGTTTTTTTGTTGCTGTTTTGTTTTGTTCTGCGTTGAGAGGGGTGTTTGGGGAAGTGGGGTATAGTTCATGCAAGCCTGTTTTAAAGTACTTTGGCAAATAATGTGTGCGAGGGGGGAGGGGATGAGGAAAGAAGGAGGTTACCGATTCAGGCATTCCTCACTAACACCTGACCCAGTAATCAAAATATTGTATTTCTACCCTGGATCGAGAGTATGAAGTGTGTCTCTTCAACAGACCTTGAGAATAAAGGTAACCATCATCCTTAGTGAACACTGTAAGTTCACATAACAGAAACTGAAGGATATCCAGGTTCCAAACAATTATTTTTCGTAATTTTCAAGTTCAACATACAGTGGGAGGGGGGGGGGGGCAAAAATCCAACTTCCCACCTCTCATTCATTGCCCAAAATAGTTCTGAGAGAGGTGTGAGTGAGAGTCATACAAAAATCTTCCGCCGCCTAGACCTTGGATCCCACAAGTTACAGGCTACAGTAGAAACCACATACAGCGCATCCGGTGAACCATGAGAGTTGCCAACGGTCTGAAAACGCCGCAACACGACACCCCGGGGAAGGCCTCTGGGGGAACCAGACAAACCAGAACCGGGCAAGAGCCACGGGGAGCTCGCAGCACCTGCCTCGCCCTACGACCATGTGTACAACATTAACTTTAACCCACGTCCTAGGGGTTAATGACACATTCTTTAAAAAAAAAAAAAAAGAGGGAACAAATATTTTAAAACTTGTTTCTTTTTAATGGGTGTTTGTAAGCCTCCACCGACACAATTTAGATTATTTAGGAGGCGGGCTTCGACCCTGCCTGCCAAGGCCAACTGGTGACAGAGAGCGAGGGATAACATCATCCCAGCAGAAAGAACGAAATATGCGTGAATCGAACCCCTGTTTCTTGCGTACAACAGTCAAGCGCTTGACCGCTACACCATGGCATAAACGCTGGCGACGACAAGAAAACAATCACGCGTCTCGCTATTCGCAAAATCTAATGGCATAATAATACTGGTTAAGAGTTAGGAGTTAGAAGTGAGAGAGAGAGAGAGAGAGAGAGAGAGAGAG
>NW_004797276.1:1391455-1393429 GCF_000002075.1 Aplysia californica
AGAGAGAGAGAGAGAGAGAGAGAGAGAGTGATGATGATGATGATGATGATAGAGTGCGAGGAACAACAGGCATACATGATAAAACACAGGAGCGAAAGATTCGGAGGAAACTAACTCGAAGCTCAGACTGATTATAACGCATACACACATACTAGTAGGATCACCCCTGTGTTTTCAAACTGAGTGACTTACCAACAGAAAGAATAATAATATGAACTTAACAATCGCAGTCCCTAGTAGTATCAGTAATCATAAATAAATGCTTTGAATCGACCAGCGTCAATCCATCTATGAATGAGTAAAACTGCGTTGTTGTCGTTGTTTTTTTGTTGTTTTTTTTTGGGGGGGGTCCATTATAAATTGCCACAGGTATCCAAATGTCGCAAGTCCATTGCATTTACATCAACCCAGACATACACTGAACGAGATAGAGTCAACATGCCAAAAGACATTAAGCGCAACAGAGGACACTCGACGGCTGAGCACAAGAAGTGACTATCCACTTTAGTTCGAAATGAAGTAATCGATATGGGTAATGAGATTTTAAGCCGCTCTTTTACCTCTGTAAATATCTCAGCCATAGCTTAGTTCAGTATCGAGATATTAACGTTTCTTTTTCGACTATGTTATAGAGATTTCAATATCGTCAAAATTTCTAACTCGTTTTCCTCGAAACTGTGAAAAGTGGATATAGTCACTTATTGCGTTGTGGCGTCGGTAGCCTAGTGGCGAGACTACCGGACAGGTAATCGTGAGACAGCGGGTTCGGGGGTTCGAGCCTCAGCTCGGTCCGGCGTTGTGTCCTTGGGAAAGGCACTTTACACGAACTTTCCACTTGGCTTGGTCCTATCGGAGACGGACATTAAACTAGGAGGTACCGCCCCTTAAATAACCTTAAAGTGTTGATAGGGGCGTTAAACCCATACCATTTCACTTATTGCGTCCAGTCGTCGTCATATCTGTTTAATATCGACTGAAACAATTTTAGTCGTTACGTGAAAGATTGTCTAACTGCACCCAAAGCGCCATGGATTTCTGAATATGAAATGCACCTCCACCCAAACACAAACACACACACACACACACACACACACACACACACACACACACACACACACACAACAAACAAACCCAAAACAGGCCAAATACACTGGGTCATGGTCGGCAGAAAGAAATAAACATTTCTTAATTGCAGCTAAAAGCAACCCAATAGATCTTTATCACGACCACGGTACGCGAAATAAATATAAAAAAGGTAGTAACGGGTGAGTGGAAGCCCTAATATGAGCTCAAGGAAACCCATTACTTCTTTCGACCACTACCATCCTCCCTTTCTGTCGGCCGCTCGACTTGGACAACTATTAGGACACTTTACGCTTCAATTACAGAGGCTATATTTCACTTGTCCCGTTGTGGGCGAAGAGGCCTCCAGTAAAACCTATTGTGGGGTCGGCGATTACTCGCGGCCGCCGCCTCCGGGGCGTCAGTACAAGATGAAGGCCGCGGAACACTCGAGCAGTTGGGCGTGGGCGTTGCGACAGTGGCTTCTTGATGGTCTCTTTGTCCCCCACGCAACTCGTCTGGTCACACACTCATCAGGCAACCACAAGCAGAGCCAGTGTAATGAGCGGGTGCCTCGTTAGCCTGCAGGGACGGCGCTCAACCCAGGTGATTAAGTGACTGGTTCAATTCCTGGTTCGTGTCAGAAGGTTTGGATCAGGTCTGGGCCTTTCTTTTCTTTCTTTCGTCTGGCTTTTCATGCTATTTATCTCAAGGAAGGAGGAATTGAACAGCTAGCATCCGTATAAAATCAAATGCGCGAAAATCTCGACGGAAACGGCCAGAGTTCGCTGCAATAAATGAGGAAAGTCTGGTCGGCACAAACAACCAGGAGTAACTAAAACAACAAAGTATCGCCTGTGACCTCTAGCATAAAAAGACTACATCTGCAGCAATCAGCAACAACGTGACCCC
>NW_004797276.1:1396736-1398319 GCF_000002075.1 Aplysia californica
AAATCCCGTTATTCCCTTTCTCGAAAAAAGGACACCCCCCAAAAAAAACAACAACAACAACAACAAAACAAACAACCAACCAAACAAACAAACAAAACAAACAACTTCAAAAGATTAAATAGGCCCCCAAACGGCCACTATGAACTCAAATACTTGTGGCGCTTCTGTGTATGGTTGGGCTGGACTGTCGAGGGTAGTAACATTCGTAAATTTCCACTATTGGCACAGTTTCTATGCACATGGTCACATGTTTCTCGAGATCCGATTGGCACGGCTTTAAAGACTCTCTTCGTAACAGGGCTTTTAAAGCAGGGGATCAAAGGAGGGAGCGCGTAACGGATCTCTGTGTATTGGACAGCAATGTAGAGGCACTCGTCCTGCTTTCAGTAACTCCTGTTGATTATTGAATAATGAATACGGCAGGGCTACTGCCGAAACTTGAGGGTTCCACTGCCTCAGAAAAGAAAGTATTTTGTTGATGGGTACACATAAACATGGTACGCTTGGATACTGGCAAAACAGAGAGAAAAAAAGGCGACTTGGGGGAGGGAGGAGTTGGAGTACTAGGTCTTTCGTTGATGTTGGAAATAAAAAATGCTCTCTCTCTCTCTCTCTCTCTCTCTCTCTCTCTCTCCTTCTTTTTCTTCTCTCGCCACGCTCAAGCAACACACACACACACACACACACACACACACACACACACAGAGGAGGGTTAAACACTCAATGTACCCCCACACTATAACCTTTTACCTAGCCCCACCCCGGAGGTTCCCACACCTAAAACCATTCACACACTACACCACGAGATTCCCCCCAGCCACTGTCAGTGTCAGTGTCCCGTACTCACCTGCAGCTTGGCCCCGGCACTGCTGGCACTGGGCGGCGACGCCTCCTCCAGTCGCTGGTTCTGCAGCTTCTCGGTAATGAGGGCCAGTCCATTGTAGGCCAGCATAATACAAGGGCGCGTCTGGCAGGCCACCTGTGGCTGGGTGGACACACCACCCGACCGGGCATCCAAGCGGCTGGGGCGATACTGCGTCCACCAGCGATGACAGGGACCACGGCTCTACCACCACAACAACCGCTGCTGCTGCTGCTGCAAGAGCTGGCTTGACGCCATCGTCGTCGAAATGGTAAGCGGCGTTCTGGCAGGACGGGACGATGGCCAGTCCGTTCTTTTGTTGACTACACACTTCTCCAGGTCGCAACAATCATTGCACGCGAGGCTTGATCTGGAAATAAAATCGCAAAATCGAAATTAAATCGCGTCATCTTGAAGGAAGGGAAAAAGTCAATAAAATTATACATGTACGTATACTGGTAAAAGTAAATTTCGACACTCACCCCTTTTTTTTCTTAAAATAAGTTAAAAGTGTATTTTGATAATGACAGCATGCCGACCCAAATATTGTCTCACAGAGAGTGAATACCATAAGTGAGCGTAATGGTTGGGTGAGTTCCGAAAGCTAACGTTTATTATACCCAAATACTTTTGTCAGCAAAAGTTTTTGTTCAGCTGTCAACAAGACAAAAAAGGGACTTTTTTCACGCGAACTCCGCAGTATGGTGAAGGCAAGAAGGCC
>NW_004797276.1:1399617-1400741 GCF_000002075.1 Aplysia californica
CAAAGCAACACAGCGGTGCCACGGCATGCATGCGCAGTTTTTTTAACCCAATACGGCACTCGTGCTAGCTATACCATGACGAACTGGCAGCAGTTCCACACTTAACAAACCGTGGCGAAACTAGCCACCAACAGAAGCCAACCAACCACTGGCCCGGCCGGCAGCCACAGTGGTCATGAGCTACTGCCACCCACGAAGTAATGGTCACCATCACTGACGTTCACAACACATCAACTCCTCGAACAGCGCTCAATGCCAAGTACAAATGTATTTTGGACATGGCTTCGTCTCTTTTTTTCGAGTGTTGGGAAAAAGAGCAGAACAACTGCTTGATCTGCAATCTGAACAGAGCACACTACGCTGCGACTTGGGAGAGGACACACACACACACACACACACACACACACACACACACATACACACAGAGGGAGAGAGAGGCGGGGAGTTAAGGTGTTATTTCCACGACAATGAATGTTCCTTCAGGGTCATTCGGAAAGACGAGACTGACAGAAATAGAACATCTAAAAAAAAAGGGCTCAACAGTGTGCTCCTCGACCACCTGTTCACGATGAACGAGGTATTTTAGCGAGGTGAAGTTTCGTAAGCATCGTTATAAAAAGCTGTTTGAGTTCGAGTTGAGTAAGGAGAAGCACACTGACATAATACAAGTCTTATAGTGAAGGAGAGAAGCAAGACAGACAGACAGACATGAACAGCAAAGGGAAAGGAAAGAAGAAGGACTTGCAAGTGGCGCCCTCCAACCCGAGGGAATAAATGAGGACTACATAGAAATAAAATACACGGGCAGATTTATTTTAAAAGAGCGTCTAGAGACCAGACTAGTATCAAGAGGATACTAAGCCAAAGAAGGCTCTAACGAAGAGTGCATAAAGGATATTTTTCCTAAAGTTGAAACAGCAAGCTCGGTCTGAAGGTTTCGCACCACCTACACAATTTTATAGACCATTTAGACAACCGGCTGATTTGACTTTGCTTGGCAGGGCTAACCAAGATACGTCCCAGAAAAAAGGAGATATTTCACGTAGGGAGGGATGTGAGATAAAGACATAAGAGAGAAAGAGAGAGGAGGAGGAGGACAAAGAGAAAGAGAGAGGGGGGGGGAG
>NW_004797276.1:1403077-1404407 GCF_000002075.1 Aplysia californica
GGGAGGGGCAATAAGGAAAGTTCGTAAACTTGAATGCTGCCAAACTAGAGAAAATAAATAAAACTAAATTCAAAGACGAAGAGTATCAATCGGTCCTTCTGAAATCAGCTCAAAACCTTTCCATTAGCTAGTTGTATTATGGGGATATTATCCGCCGGTCATTCCATACACAACTAAAAGCGACATATAATCTGCACATGGAACCTGTTGAGAGAGAATTCTTGACCCAGAAGAACAGTCTTCCAATAGCACTTTGACAAAATTTATAGCAACCTAAAGGTTGGAGTCTGAGGTTTCATGGCATTCACGGTACGGCGTATCTGTGATAGTAAATCTTTTTTACGCCTCTGTTGATACAGTTCGGATCACTTAGGCGGCAGGCCGCTGGCGGCTGGCGTCTTCGACTCAGCCTATCAGGACCAAGCCTGCCCGTGTGGGCTTTAGTTAAGTTTAGTTTCAGTAGAGTTTTTTCAGAGCGGGCATCTGCATAAGGTCATAAAACCGGTAAGGGGTGGCTGTCAACAAAGAATTCTTTACAGGGAATCAGGCTTACTCTGCTCACCTCTCTAGCTTCAACAGCACAAAATCTGCTTCGACTGTCAATGCAACCCGGAAATAGCAGTTCATAAGAGTGTGACAAACATACAGAAGAAGTAGAGGAAATGACGATAGTAAGGATTAGGAAAGAAAAAGCAACAGTTCCCTGTTGCAGTTCAGGCACAGTTATGAACACGACATAGGTTTACAATTCTACTGTAACTGTGCATAAGAACATGTTAATGTCCCTCCTTTGGGAACGGCCTAAAGACACTTCAGTCAGTAGCACAAAACAATGTGCAAGACGAGCTTAACTATTACAATCTTAATATCGAATGACACGTAACAGCAGAGCTCAAAGACGCACGAAAGAAAAAGACAAAGACAAAAAAAATCAAGGACCACCCTCAAAGTAAAAAACGTATTTCTAAATAAGCGGGGTATCTGCTGGAAGGAAGGAAGGAAGGAAAAGAGGGAAATATCGCCAAAACAAAAGAAGCCAAGAGAAAAGCGTTGAAGTCAAATAAATAAGCCAGGTGGCGATATCTCCGGCCAGGGGCACGGCGAAATGCCAAGACAAGGGACGGCGGACACGGGCCACACCGCGCGGAGGAGCGAGTGATCGGAGGGAAGGCCTAGCCAAGGGCCCTACCGCCACATGTTTCATGGGTCGGCTCTCGATGACAAACTATTCCGCCTTTCTTTTAACTCTCACGACCATGTTTCTCTAGGCTTGCTTTAATCCTCTAGAAAAATATACACGCTACAGATAAATCTAAAGACACCCCCCCCG
>NW_004797276.1:1404944-1406748 GCF_000002075.1 Aplysia californica
TGAGTGTGTGTGTGTGTGTGTGTGTGTGTGTGTATGTATGTGTGTGTGTGCGTGGCTGTGTGTGTGTGAGTCAGAGTTTGTTGGGGTGTGTATACCCGACTAAAGAGCATTAAAAAAGGAAGAACAAGGCAATGGACTATGTGTAGGGAATATCGTTATGCAATGAGGTTCTCAACACATGGATGGAGAAGGAAATAAACCCAGTTTTACTTTCAGTTTATGGAAAGAAGCAACGGAGGGCTATTCCAGCGGCCAAGTGGTGTAATTTACCGGTGACCATTCCCATTCACGCCCCTGGTGTCCCCCCTGCCGCCGAGAGCTCCGGGAATCGGATACGCGCTCTAGAAGCGCACTCACGCGCGGGTGGCTTCGGGCCTCTCTCCATTCTAAGGTGGAGGCACAAGGTCGAATTACAGTGATGGATTCCGCACACGTGAGCGATATCGATTTAAGCTCCCCATCGCCTCAAGCTCCGTCCATCCCCAATTTTGGCCAAACCTATACGGACTGAAATCACCATAAGTCATTTTACCCGCACTCCCTGGACTCAGCCTTCACACACACTGAGCCCTAATGCTATTTCCCCCCTTTTCCTTCCGACCCAATCGTCTCCCACGAATGCAGAGTAAGAAGACTTTGGGTCCAGTGGTCCGTTCGTAGATGAATCAATTCTTGGGATGGAAGAAAGCCACTCATCAAGGTCACACAGTTGACGCTTCCCGAAAGAAAGAAACAAGACGTGAATTTGATTAAAACATTTATTTGACAGAAGCATAAAGAAACAAGATTTATGAGTAGGGGGAGAAGTTACGAAACAGTGCTGTCAATTGAAATTGCTTGACGAACTGACCTACTGTTTTTAAAAAATACGCTTTGATTTCCTCAGGTATATGTCGCCGGATATGTTAGCAAATGTTCCACAAGCACAGTGATGGATACACGATCGCACCTTGCTTCTTTGAGCGTCATATGATCTGTACTGAAAGCCAAAATTGTCCTTCCCCGGTTTCCTGCTGCAGGAGACAACGGCAAGACTATTTCATGCTCAGCTGCTCTCGAGACATTGCGTCCATCAGGGACTTATCTGTTAAGAACTCCGAAGACCCTGTTTGAATTTCAGATATCAAACACCCGCGGTCTCTTCGGAGACAGACTGAAATGGCTCAAATAACTTGGCTCTTGCGGGTGATCTCCCGCGGTTTCATTTTGCACCGCTGCCACAAAGCTACTTTGAAAAACAGCAGATCGGATTGAGTGCATTGAACTGAAAAATGTTCAAGCAAAAATTCCATTACTTTGAAGGAACAGAGTAGACTTACATAAATTTACGCATAAAGTTTCCATTGGCGTAAGTGCCCAGCGAATTGCTTTCGTGTACTTTTCTTTTGTGAAGACAAAACGGAGCCCTTTGAAGCTTCAAGCATTTCCTCAGAGAGACTTGTCTGAAAAGCAGCAAGCAATATCGCGTTACCCTTTAACTCCTTAAGATTCAGGGGTGCCGAGCAAAGGACGACCACGACATTGCATTGCATTGCAGGCAGCAGCAGCTGAAACTAAAGGGCCTGTGAGTAGGCTGCTTCTTATCATTAGCTACTTGCTGAGAGACAGAGCAGTATCAAAAGTAGTCATTTAATATAGTATTACGGATTCAAGACATTCTTTTTCCAAGTACGCTTCTCTTCTTCGTCATTCATTGGTTTAAATTATTGATGGGTAAGAAGTTGCACGCAGATAAAGCGCGCAGCTCGACGGTGTGTGTGTGTGTGTGTGTGTGTGTGTGTGTGTGTGTGTGTGTGTGTGTGTA
>NW_004797276.1:1410297-1414184 GCF_000002075.1 Aplysia californica
CGGAATTCCAAAGACTGCTGGACCAAGAGCAGTCTAACCAGCCAAGTTTTGTTTCTTTGATGATTAAAATACACTTTTCAAGGGGCTTGGGATGGGGATGGAGGGGAGGGGGTGTCTACATCATCCTACTAGATGGAAACATGCCGTGTAGAAGGCTGAGCACTGGACTCAGCAGTCAGAGAAAAGTTAAAGAAGCAAACAAAGAAACAAGGCAGAACGGTACAAAGCGTAATTCAACTCTATTACTATTACCCAATCATTTCAATTTGCGTGTGGCGGCTTCATTCCTTAACCATTTACCGGGTGCCGTTGAACATAACACGCTGTTTTTCTGTGCTGTACAAACAATGGAAACAAAGAGGTGTGGGGTGCTGTGCGTTAAATAAATACATGCACGCATGCACGAATCACGCACACACACTGTTCGAAGAAAAAATCTCATTAAAATCTAGTCTAGAGTAGCGGTATGCCCGATGTGCGTGTCCTTGAATTGAATAGCACCATTACACAGCAACCCACTCTTTCTATTTTAGTCTTTGTAAGAGTTTTACGACACTTGCAACACAATAAGGTGATACAAGTGTCAAAGAACTCGAGTAACATACCAAAAAAAAAAAAGAAAAAAAAAAAGAAAAGACATGGACGATAAACGTTTGATAGAGGAAGCAGGAGCAAACTACAAGAGAGCACCTGCAGATCACTGCCACACTTTCTCCGTGTGCATGTCTGTCTTCAGTATGTCTCTCAGTTGAGGCAACGATTTTTACAGTAGATCTTGCTGTATACAGAACTAATTAAGTGAACTAAATCGAAATGTCAACAAAACTAGTCGGATACAAGCAATGTAACAAATTGGAGGAACAATTAGAAAGACTGATCCGTTCACGACTAGCCTACAGATGAAAAACGCTGCAACTCTCTAGTAAAAGAAGTGAAAGAGATAAACAAAAAGCATAATAGAGATAACGACGACAGAACTGATAATTATACACGTATTATTATGACGATTTACGCGCGCGAGGTGAGTGTGTAATTTAGAGAGAGAGAGAGAGAGAGAGAGAGAGAGAGAGAGAGAGAGAGAGAGAGAGAGAGAGAGAGAGAGAGAGAGAGAGAGAAGGGGGGGGGGCAGCTAGGAGAAGGTTAAACAGACAGAATGTGGTCACGAACCTTGTCAGCGATGAGCGTTCTCTCTTGAGCACAGAGAATTCACCACCCGGAATGTGCGCAACGGTATCATGTATGGCACATTTCTCTGGGACATTTGGAAAGTCCATCACAGCGTTAAGGTTATATACAACCAATTTAGTTTCACTACATGTTCATCTTTATCTCCTGATGGTCTATAACAGACAAAAATTATGTTCTAATTTGGACTCATGACCCACACGTTGATGGCACTTTCAAAAGGGCATAGAAATCAATTAAAAAGCAATCAAATTATAATGATAATTGTCACCTCAGGTACAACCTGTCCGGAAAATGACCCTGAGCAGTGAGCAGGGTTTTAGGCTGCACGACACAGCACCCAAACAATACATGTATAAACAGGGACTTCCAAAACGGGTGCCTTTAGCGGTGCAATCCGTCACAAGTAAAAATATGTGACCACCTCGACCACTCGGCGACAAACTAACAGCTGTATACGGAGCAGCCAGACAAGGGAGGACGAAGAGAGGAGGTCGCTCACACGATTCCTACACTTCCTAGCCTTTGATCTGTGCATCACAATGACGAGAGGCTGCGGCAGGACGCTGTTATTTCTGTCACAAAAACTTGTTGTTGTTGTTGTTGGTTTGGGGATTTGGGGGGGGGGGGGGGTGTCCTTATCATTTAATTATTTTTTTCTTTACTTTTTCCGTGCAGACGAATTCAATCGTAAAGGTATCGATCAACTTTAAAAGAATAGCTTACTATCTAGCTCGCTAGACAGACAGACGGACCGACAGACAGACGGACAGACAGAAATGAAAGACAGACAGACAGACAGACAGACAGATAGATAGATAGAAAGACAGACAGACAGACAGACAGACAGATAGATAGATAGATAGATAGATAGATAGATAGATAGATAGATAGGTAGGTAGATAGATGGGTGGGAGAGGGAAACATGAACAAAGACATCCCTGAGAAACAAAGAACTATCCACGCTGCTAATCTTTGACTTAAAGGCAATAAAAAGTCTGAGCTGGCAGTCGCAGAACTGATACACAAACCGTTGTTGATAAATCTGTGCACGCTTTCTTGTTTGCCCCTGGGACAACAGCTCTTGGCCTCTCGTTTGCCTGGTGCGCCTTTGTGTTTATTCTAGCCTGCTATTTATATTTATACTCACATTGTTACTTATTTACACCGCTTCCCCTGAGCATGTAAACGTAACCGGTACTGGAGCGGCACTTCGAAAGTTACATTAAAGAAGCAGATGCCACGATTTATCAACATCTTGGACGCTGGCAAATCTCACATACCTGCATGGGTACAGCTCTAGGACACAGGTCTCGCAAAATACTGACAACGTTGAAGAGTAAGAGACATTTTCTGCCGTTACTGTTTTGTTGCTGTCTTGGGTTGTTGTTGTTGTTGTTGTTGTTGTCGTTTGGTATAGCAATTTCATACTTCGTTCTGAATTTGCCTCGGATTTTTCTTCGCAAGTTTCCAGTGCGTATTTGGTGTGAAAGGGGGGAGGGGGTGGTGAGACTGCATAGTAGTAGCTCGAGCTCACATAATACGAAATGTAAAACCACTAACGAGATTAAATGACATCAGAAAAAAGACGGTGCATGTAACGAAGTGTCATAAGAACTGTTTCAACAAGTAGCAAACTATCAGAAAATATTTTTAAAAGACGCAACAAGAAACACGCCAGATCTAAAGGCTATGGTGAATGTATTGCAAGAAATAGAACAGATGCATAGCAAAAGACAATACACAAGCTAGCTGACATCTGCCAAACAAACAGACGCGCGCGAATACACACACACACACACACACACAGAGAGAGAGAGAGAGAGAGAGAGAGAGAGAGAGAGAGAGAGAGAGAGAGAGAGAGAGAGAGAGAGAGAGAAGGGGGGGGGGCAGCTAGGAGAAGGTTAAACAGACAGAATGTGGTCACGAACCTTGTCAGCGATGAGCGTTCTCTCTTGAGCACAGAGAATTCACCACCCGGAATGTGCGCAACGGTATCATGTATGGCACATTTCTCTGGGACATTTGGAAATTCCATCACAGCGTTAAGGTTATATACAACCAATTTAGTTTCACTACATGTTCATCTTTATCTCCTGATGGTCTATAACAGACAAAAATTATGTTCTAATTTGGACTCATGACCCACACGTTGATGGCACTTTCAAAAGGGCATAGAAATCAATTAAAAAGCAATCAAATTATAATGATAATTGTCACCTCAGGTACAACCTGTCCGGAAAATGACCCTGAGCAGTGAGCAGGGTTTTAGGCTGCACGACACAGCACCCAAACAATACATGTATAAACAGGGACTTCCAAAACGGGTGCCTTTAGCGGTGCAATCCGTCACAAGTAAAAATATGTGACCACCTCGACCACTCGGCGACAAACTAACAGCTGTATACGGAGCAGCCAGACAAGGGAGGACGAAGAGAGGAGGTCGCTCACACGATTCCTACACTTCCTAGCCTTTGATCTGTGCATCACAATGACGAGAGGCTGCGGCAGGACGCTGTTATTTCTGTCACAAAAACTTGTTGTTGTTGTTGTTGGTTTGGGGATTTGGGGGGGGGGTGTCCTTATCATTTAATTATTTTTTTCTTTACTTTTTCCGTGCAGACGAATTCAATCGTAAAGGTATCGATCAACTTTAAAAGAATAGCTTACTATCTAGCTCGCTAGACAGACAGACGGACCGA
>NW_004797276.1:1414284-1415883 GCF_000002075.1 Aplysia californica
TGTGTGTGTGTGTGTGTGTGCGTGTGTATGTGTGTGAGAGAGAGAAAAAGAGAGGGGAGAAAGAGAGGGGCGGGGAGTAAGGTGGAGAGAAAAGCCAGAACTGAGCAGAAGGCAAAGCTTCAAATTCGTTAGCCTTTACTGAACAGCCACACAGGCATCAAAAGTTTTTGAATTGGAGTTCAAGACAACATGTATTTGTATCTTTAAAAAAAATTTGTTGAAGTCTTACGGCGCTCGTAACTGCATAAGGTCATATGAGCGCCAAGGGGTGGATGTCAAAAGAGAAGTCCCTTACAGGGAATCAGGCTTACTCTGCTTACCTCTCTAACCTCAGCAGAACAAAGTCTGCTTCGACTACAAAGGCATCCCAGAAATAGCGGGTCACAAGAGTGTGACAAACATACAAAAGTAGTAGAGGAAAAATGATGATAGTAAGGATAAGGAAAGAAAAAGCAGCAGTTCCCTGTTGCAGTTCAGGCACAGTTATGAGCATGACATTGATGAATCAGCCCATTTACAATTACAATTCTACTGTGCATAAGAACATGGTTAATGTCCCCTCTTTGGCAATGGCCTTAAGCCACTTCAGTCAGTAGCACCGTCCTGTGGCGGTTCAGGGCAACAGTTGCCTGTTCACGCCCCAAATAACCATAAAATCAATGATTATATTATAAACATCGGTTCAACATTACAAGCGTGCCGAATTATATGACACCTTTCCAGAGTCCAAAAGTTCCTGGCAAAGTTGATGGAAAGCTTGTTCTAGTCCATTATCTAGATCAAGACAAATTGAGTTTATAGCGAGCGTACAAGCGCATATTGATTTCTTTAAAATGATTCCACATGGCTCAGCTGTGTTGGTGTCGAGCAAGCAAGTATCATGACATAGAGGAGATTAATTTATTCCTAGACCTTTTTCGGGACACACTTCCTTCTAAATCATTGTGAACATATTGAAAATACTGTAACCTCGTCAGTGGCATTTCGCTACCTTAGAACTGCTAAGTTCTATCTAACATTTTTGACCGTTTTGAGTGGACCACGAGGTCAGAAACCAAATGTTCTGTCTGCTCCATCAAACTCAAAAGACTATTCCGAGTCGTTATCAAGATATAAATATTCAAAGAATGGCATTCGAAAAAGCATGACATGTGAACCTCACACTTTTTAACGTCAAATTTCTCAAAACTGAGTACTGAAATAATTATAGGTTTGCGTTTATCTGCAACGCAAGGTAAAAACTGGGGTGTGCGCTCAGGATTAACATATCAGTAAGTTATGGGGGAAAGTACAGTAGAAATAACTAGCTGTGAGCGAACTGCGATAGCAGTAAGTAGTAGTACCGCCCCCGGCATGTCCGAGTAAATACACTTCAGAAACCAGCCTTCGGCCAGTGAGCAAGCTCTTGGACGTTTGCTCATTACCAGAACAAGACAAGCAGGGGGCCCTGCTCGATTTGGGTGAGATCTTGTCTTGTCCAACAAAGACACGGCAAAGATGAGGAGCTTGTGTATGTTTGTGTGTGAGCGCGCGCGTGTGTGTCTTCTGAGTGTTTGACAAGGGAATGGAGTGGAGAGAAGAGAGGAGGGAGGGGGGAGA
>NW_004797276.1:1417058-1417984 GCF_000002075.1 Aplysia californica
CCCCCCCAAAAAAAAAACAAAAAAAAACAGCCGTGTAACTTTCCCAACGCCCAACCCCGTCCCTGTGTTGTATGGAACAATGGGAAAAAAAAAATAGAGAGAGCAGGAGAGGGTCACCCTAACCAGCTCTCCGTACACACCTCACCCCATCCTCCTTATCCACGAGCCTCATCTTACGTTAATAAACTACACTCGTCTGATTATATACCGGAACTCGTCAATAGGAACAACCAGCACGGGGAGACTATAAACAAGCGCTAAGAGGTATATAATGGGGAGATGGGAATAGAAATGCGGGTCCAGGAGAGAAAAAAAAAGAGTTAATAGGTTTACCTTGTCTTTCCTTTATATCATTATCTGCCCCGTACATAAAAACGCCGGAACCGGAAGTAACAGAATTGAAGCGTCTAACATGCAGCCGATGGTTGGGGGGAAAAAAGATTGCGAACAGAGGCACGTCAGATCCTCGCACATTCAAACGCTCCTGTCTTTTTTGTCTTACATTGAAGCCAGGCATGAGCTTTCTCATGAGATCAGTGCGGTGATGCTTCAAACGAGCGCCAGCAGACATAGGTACACGGGAAATGGCCATACAAATACATTTTATGGACACAAAAGAAAGTTATTGTTTTGTAATTGATTGTTGTTTTTTCGGTGATACGAATAAAGTTGATATTGAAAGAAAAATGCCGACGATTGCAAACCTTTAAACAACTGTGGAAACCATTCCGAGCACTAAGGAGCTTGGATGAGCAGAAGCGCAGTATAAGATGGTGGCATCTAAGGCTGATGAGGTGATTATGATAACTGAGGCTGATATAGGTGGAACTGATGATGACGAAGATGACGACAACAACAATAAAAGAGGATAGAGGCCAATACCCGTCCCCTAACCCCCATCGCACCTTTACATGATTCATCCCCTA
>NW_004797276.1:1420727-1421782 GCF_000002075.1 Aplysia californica
CCCCGTTTTTTCCCCTCCATATTCCAAAGTAATGACGTCTGAGATTTTCCCACTTGGGCCCTGCTAGAACTATATCAAGACCAGGCTATTTCGGGCGGTTACCCTTCTGCTCCTTCTGCCTAGACCAAAGAAGAGGGCAATTTTCAAGCGTGGGGTCCTGCGCCGTAAACAGAGGTCCATTACGGTACAAACACACACACTAGTCAGGGTGACGTCTAAGAGCTGAAATATGACGCAGGATGCCACTGCCATAACTTAGTAAGATAGAGATGTTGTGTTGTAACAATTCTGTCAGTGTCAGGAGTAAAGACAGCAAATAAATATCTCTAAATCTCCCCTCTCCGTCTACCCCCCCCCCCAACCACACACATTTTTACTTTATTTACGAGAAAGAATGGGGCGCTGGTGGCACGGAGGGAGGGGGGAGGAGCAGAGAGATAGAGAGACAGACACAGACACACAGAGAGACAGACAAACAGACAAGACAGACAGACAAACAAACAAGACAAATACAGAGAAGGGGGGGGGGGGAGAGGGTTGAACCCTAAATCTCGGAACCTCGAACCGTCCATGTCAGTCACAAGTACAAAGCTTAGCACTGAGCTCCAAAATCCAATTTGTGGAGAGACAGGAGTATGACAGATTATTTAGATACTCGAAGCGTCACCAACAACATTCAAACATTCTCAGATCAACAGACAGCGAGCTTGTGCCGTGACGACAACCCAGCTGGGGCTAGGTCGTAAAGTATGACGATATCTTTCTAACCCCCCCCCCCCCCCCCCGCTCTAAATTTCCTTCCAACGTCCCACACCTTTATCGCAGCTGCATTGCGATTACATGTATCAAATATAGTTTACAACAAAATAAATAAAGACGTTTGCATAGGGCGAGTAAACCTACAACCGAGTATTGAGGGCACAAAGTAGAAAACGTTTGAAACACTTTTTTAAAGGTCTTGCAAAAAATTATAAATCATATACAAATATTATACATTATACTATATTTAGTATACACATATATACGTGTGCGTGTGTGTGTGTGTGTGCGTGTGT
>NW_004797276.1:1421900-1424054 GCF_000002075.1 Aplysia californica
CACACACACACACACACACACACACACACATTATAGGCAACAACAATGGTGATCTTTACTTTTTTACTTCACAGCCTCCTGCCCCCCCCCTTTTTTTTTGTACTCCACTTTCACTGTTGGATATTCGTTTCTGATCTCATCAGCATAAATGGGTGCAAGGGCGAATGCACGAGGGCCCCAAGAGCTATGACTACGACACGAAATTACCAAGATGGCAAGGTCGGGGGCACTTTATGGACAAGCTGTAGGGGATTTCGGCCAGCAAACGTAAATAAATCTAAAGCTTTATGGGCGTGCACGAAGGCCTGTTCCCTTGGCATTGACTTACTCCCTTCTTTGCCCCAGTCCGTACAATTGATCGCAGAACATTTATCAGGAGTACAAAGTAACCGTTTAGAGAAGTAAACCTGCCTCCTATTCCCCTCGTCCGTGTCTTGAGTAAGAGAAGAAGAGTGCAAAAATAAAAATACATTTTATCATTATTTAATTACAACAAACGAAAAAAGCATAACAAGGAAATACTTCAAAAGTTAGTCTTGTGAGACGTGCCCACTTAAACTGCTGCATAAATTGGCAAGAAGTACAAGTAGGGAGGAGTTTAAACTGTTTTGATAAAACTGAAGTAAGCGAAACTGTTAGCTAAGTGTTTAAGCGGGGCAACACGAAAGGATCTATGGAAAAGCTCATTCTGGGCGAAATCAGTTTAATGGTGCTTTCATGAACGTGGCTTTCAACTTGGAAAATGAATTTCACGTAAAACAAGCTGTAACTGAGTTATTTGGCAATTACTTTCCCCTTGAACATTTCCAAAGCAGCTGATGCACACTCACTACAAAGGATAATGTGAAGTGTGTATGTGGAAGCCCGTTCCCCGCAAAGAGAGGCTTTCTATACACAGCGCCAACCATCACGTAACGCCGAAACATATCAATATATACATAGATGACCATCCCTACACCACGTTTCGCCTCGTAAATGAATCAATAATGGAGAACCAACGACGCTCAACGCCAATCATTAATACTACTACACAAGCAAAACCCCATTTCTAAGAACTGATCAATATTTAATTAGCATTGAAGAAATTCCAGACAGTATAAGAAAGTCTTCCTATCCTTATTTTTAAAAAAATATAAAATTCATGAAAATAATGCATCTTACTCTCTGTCCGTCTTTCGGATCCACTCTTTTCCATCTGTCTCTACGTCTCTACAGTCTTTCTTCTCTCTGTTTCACTTTTCTTTTTTCTCCAAATATCAAGACCAAAACAACCCTTCCTGGTGTGGAATCGAACCCAGTTCTCTCGCGTGACAGGCAGAGATACTTATCAATATAACTGCTAATGAGCTTACTTAAAGCAAAAGTATAAGATATGTAACGAAATTTATATCAAAACACGAATCTCAGCAAAGAGCGTGAAGCAAGGTGCGTAAAAGGTGGATTTTCCTGTTCATTTGCGTGCTGTCCTGGGCAAAAGGATCATAGACCCGAGTTCTATTTTGTAGAAAGGGCACAAAATAACAAAAATATATTAATCGATGTCTATTACTGAAAGGTACACGATTACAAATGGTCTAAATTGCACTCCGTTTTATTTTTTCTTTAAAGAGTTATCAGGATTTTCTAACATTATTCGGTTCCCAAAGCCTTTAGATTAAAACAATTTGGGGTTCGCTTTATAAGCACAACATGATGGATATAATACACAGGAAGCATTCGGTGTAAAAGCTAGACCAACCGGACCGTGTTTTATCACCTCCACATCCAAAACATAAATCTCTACAATTTGCAAAGCATCGTCCAGCAGAGCAAGAGCCACTTCGCAGTATTTATGCATAAATATGACTTGCCCACGTCTTAGTGTTGTCCTAATAACAGCGAAATGAACAGAGATAAAACAGTCCTGCAAATGCCCCCCAGATCTTCACCTCCTTCGCGGATGGAGCCAAACATCGAAACAGTATCAAGCTGTGCCAAAAATAAATCATCCCTCTCGAGCCATGCCTTGGAAATGTTAAACAATAAACATAAATCCATCTCGCATACAGTGGTGGTGGGTTTCTTGTTTTTGATTTGTTTTTCTTTTTAGTTTGGTTTTGGGGGTTTTTATGTTTGTTTTGTGGTTTGTTTGTTGCTTTTTTTGGGGGGGGGAGG
>NW_004797276.1:1424154-1427369 GCF_000002075.1 Aplysia californica
AGAGAGAGAGAGAGAGAGAGAGAGAGAGAGAGAGAGAGAGAGAGAGAGAGAATGAATATGAATGGTCTGAGTACATGTATGCGCTACGAAAAAACGCTTGCTTAGATAAATGAAAGCAGCTGCTATTGGTTTGCATGACTGAATTCTAATAGAAGTACTGCTCGTCATGGCAACAAATCTTGTTAAAAAGCTAAAGGATGAGCAGAAAAGAGAGAATGATTATGAAAGTCAGGACTCCATACGCACTAACAATAGTCTCAAGAGTAACCACACGCAAGGTGTGATCCATTACAGGATCGTAAAACACAAAACCATCAACAACAAAAAGAAAAAACCAACAACGAAAAAGAATGACAACATGAGAGTGCCGAGCGCCGATACAAGGCCCGGTGCATTAGTAGTCCCCGCAAACAGGTTTGTCTTCGCGCGGAGCCACAAGAGCAGGTCAGAGCAATGGGCAGGTACAAGTAACAAGTTGACATCAACGGCCTCGGCAGCCGGGGGGACAAGCGTCTAGGTGACAGCGACCACCGCCTCAACACGACGCCCAGTGAGACGACATTGCTCTAGCAACGACTTCAGACAAGAACATCTGCATGCATTTATTTTTTTCCTTCTCTTGCACGAGAGCACAACTGGCACAACTACAATCCCCGATAGCCAGCACGAAAAGCTGCAAATCACGACAGCTTTTTTTTTCAAACAACAAAAACAAAAACACATCTGAATCAAAGTATAAGAATACAATGGTCTCCGGCTATGGACACTCCGCTTATGAACCCTTTAACCCAATCATACTGACAATGTCACGTCGAAAAAAAGCAAATCAAATCGAAGCCTCCAGTTCCCACTTACACTCAACACGCATACCATTAAGACAAACGTATACATATTTCTTTTTTTTTAAAGGAACAAAGAAAAAACATTAAATAAAAAGTAAATACCTAAGTCAGACTAAGTTCGTGGTTGGCAAATGATCGATAATTACATCGCCGATATCTCTTGCTACATGCTGAACTTGAGTGGATAAGGTTATTTCAAACGCCAAACTGACTAACAATACAAAAGTATAGTTACGATAAGCCGAAGCTCGTCAAAGACGTCCTTTCGCAACAAGTGATTAAAATGTAAATCCAATACAATGAGTGCTGTTTAGTTTTCTCTTGGGCAATGATGTTCGACCCTTTTGAACCGTGACATTTAATGAGATACCTGCACGAATCTAATTTGCTTGGTATTTACGACACAAAACACCAAAAGGAAGAGTCCAGTTCCAAACTGCCCTGCGGCAAAGATTGGTGTTGTACGGATGCGGTGAGCGCTACATCAAATTCGACAGACAGCCGGTATAGCAAAACGAGACGCTGCTTTGGCAAATCTGTGTTAAAACATGACATCAGTTTTACCTTTGGGCATTCCCGAGAGTACACGCACTAGGAAGACTATCAGTTTGGAAAAAAACAAAAAAAACAAAGATGAGTTAAAGGGAGAGAGAGAGAGAGAGAGAGAGAGAGAGAGAGAGAGAGAGAGAGAGAGAGAGAGAGAGAGAGAGAGAGGAGAGAGAGACAGACAGACAGACAGACGGACAGACAGAGACAGACAGACAGAGACAGAGACAGACAGAGAGAGACATGCAGAGGGTGAGAGGGAGACAAAATTAATTACCAGTTACCCAACCTTCATCAACACACGTGCTGGAGTTTATCAGAGATAAACACTGCACTCGAAGTTTCGTCCCACTTTGTACCATATACATACATGACGTAACACACGATAATTATTCATACATGCACGTACAGTACAAAAACATTGCTTTTGTTTGTGATTTTTAAAAATATTTTTTCTTTTTTTTTTTTTTTTGGGGGGGGGGGGTTAAAGAGGGGAAGAGGGGAGAGGAATATAAGATTGCAATACGCGAAACAAAAAGAAAATTGTAGATCTATGTTTCACGCCCATACCGACACAATTTAGATAATATAGGAGGCGGGCTTCTTCGACACTGCCTATCCACGCTAACCCGGGCTCAGAGAGATACAACATCCCAGCAAAAATAAAAGGCAGATATTCTAACGCAAGGCTAATGCTACGCAAGGCCTGGAGACGGTTCACAGATAAATTCCTTATCCATAGATATTCAGGCTCCACACACTCTGCTGAACTTCTCATCATTACGCAGAGCTTGACGTGCAACAGCAGACCCTAATTCCCAACATACCTTGGCACAGGCACCTGTTCTTGCAGAGCTAAACAGCACCCAAGTCTCTCTTACGTTCTTCGCTCAAATCTCCGCATTATCAGCTTCGAGTCCTAAACTGTCTTACAGCTTTCTCAGCACTTCAAATCTCTCTAAGGATTTCCTTCACACACAATCTCTTTCATCACACGTTTTATCAGCAGCAGTGTGCCATTGTACGAGGTAATAAATAAAGCGGTCCGTGCGACTTCACACCTGCCAAGTTTTTGTATGAGTTTTTGGGCATTTGCAACACAAATATGTCGTTTAAGTGCAAAAGAGTAAAAGATACTACTAGAGAGTAGTAACATTACGGGAAAAAAGGAAGGAGAGACAAGCAAGATGGGTCCTTGATAGGGGGAAAAAAGGAGCAAACCACATCAGAGCCCACCAACAACCCACACCCCAGCCAATTGATGCCGTTGTTGAGTTGCACTTGATATACGACGATTAGGCGGAGTAATTGCCATATTTCTCCAATAACACACTCAGACTATGTTCGTTAACACTGATACGAAGTAGGCCTACAAGGAGCAAACTACACCCCAGCGTTTACCAAACGCCAGCAGCTGAACGGGAGAGGACATACAGACGAGGAGGGGGTCATAGTCATAGAAATAATAGGACGATAAAGGGGAATAGACAACAGAAAAACCGTGTCTAGATGCTGCATGTGCAAAGACAACAAGTGTCTTTTTTTTAATGCACGCAAACACACACAGACAAACATACATACACAAATACACAAACAGAAACACATACACACACATGCACACCTACACACCCCCACATACACACACAATTTTCTCTCTAACAAAGCTCTACACAAGGCCCGAATATTAAAGAAAGAACATCAAAAGACTCCGCCCCCTCCCTTCTTCCATAATGTCATTAATGTAATATATAAACCCATATTTTGTTCGGAAATGGAAAAACAAGGGGGGGGGGCAATTGATCGCAGAACATTTATCAGGAGTACAAA
>NW_004797276.1:1427469-1485657 GCF_000002075.1 Aplysia californica
GGGGGGGGGGCGGCATCCAATCTAAAATATATAGTTGCTTCAATTGCTACAAATAAATAGAGACACTACGGTGAATTCTTACTCATTTTATTTGGAAACATAGAACAGCAACAGATAAAAATACCCGAACAACACGATTTATGCACCCTGACAAGGGGGGACGAACTAACCATGAACAAGTTCAGGCATGCACGAGGTTTAAAAAAAAGACAAGAAAATCCCAGGGCCCCCTTCGCAAAACATGACCCAGAAAAATAAAGAAATAGAAGGTTTTAAAAAAGGCTGGGGGGGGGGAGACGAGGTTGGGAGGATATGGTAAGAAGGTCAGGGAGCGAAGACTTAGCGGAACGGCGCGGTACAATCCAGGTAAGGTTCACAGAAAGGATGGAACGAGAACATCGCAGACCGGGGTACGAACGTCTCCTCTGCTGAAGCTTTGCCGACCGTACGGCATTAAAGAGTGTGGTGCGGGGGAGGACGGGGGACAGGAGGTAAAAGGGAGACCCCCAAAAAAACTGGAGAACTCGGGGGGGAGAGAAGAAAATGATGCATTCCAAAAAGTAATCAATCCGAAATAGAGAAGCGTGGGAACGTAGGAACCTACAGATGTAAGAAGAGGGGGAATGAGAAAAAGACGAAGACGAAGAAGAAGTGGCCCAGTAGACGAGGCACAGACACCGATGCAGGCCTCCTTTCGTTCACTGCTCGTCTAGGGCATGCACACGGTCGAGAGACGAGTACATTGAAAACAGAAGAAGCTAGCAATGTAGGTGTGTGAGTGCGTGCATGAGTGTGTGTGTGTGTGTGTGTGTATGTGAGAGAGTGTGAGTGAGTGTATTTATGCGAGGGGGGGGGGCAGAGGAGTGGAGTGTGTGTGTGTGTGTGTGTGTGTGTGTGTGTGTGTAGGAGTGGAGTGGAGAAAAAACGGATGCATAATGACAAAGAAAGAAAGAGAGGGGGGTGGGGGTGTCGGGGCGAGATTTAAACTCTTTACAAGAAAACTATTACAGTTAGAGCTAATGAAAATTGGTCTAATTATCTAATATACTCAAGAGTTCTTGCACATGTGCGTATAGTATACGCACATGTGCGAGAACTCTTGAGTAGATTAGAATAGATTGATTACTTCCTCCTCCTCCTAAACACCAGGCATACAGGGAGGAAGTATAAACAGGCCAGCGTCGTCTCCACCCTCTTTCACGACGACATCTCGCCACACGAAATAAGATAAATTCCCTTTACACATATAACCAATTGAGAATCAATCTTTCACTTACGCCCGAATTTACATCCCCAAGAAAAAAACCCCCAACAAACACAAGAAAAAACGCATTATAAATGGCCTTGAAACTTCCAAGAAATGTTCACATAACGAGGAGCATACCGCTGAAGTCACAAAGATATGGGTAATGATATCCATCAGTTAAACTTCATAAATGGTAAATGGAAACGGGCAACACTGGGAATGTTTTTGAAAAACAACGAAGGAGATGAACAAGAGGGAGGAAGTAAAGACCAGGGTCAACTGGTAAAACTTTCTCTAGACAAACTGGAGGCCGACTGGCAAAGGCTTCATATTACATACGTATCTTAGATTCAAGAAAACTTTAAAATAGTAAGTGTTTAATTGTAACGTACAGCAAGAGGTTACAATAACGGTCGCTGCCCGCTGAGAAGAACATTAGTCAAAGTACAAAGCACTCCTGTCCTGTAGTGCCCTAAAAATCTCTCGCTCGAAAACCAAGACAACAGAAGAGAACGCAAAAATAAACACACTTTTTTTGTTGCATTAAATGGATCCACAAGAAGCACCATCATAAGGGAAGTCATGCACACATTGAATGTTGAATGTAGTGACCAGTGACCAATACTGAGAGGAAAACAGAAGAGAGATAAAAAATAAGAAATGCATATCAAATAAACATTGCCCACTACTGGCATCCTTCAACGTATCCCAATCAACACAATTTAAAAAAATTAATAAATAAAATACCACAATGAAATATAGATTTCGTTTCATATGAGAAGAAGCCCCAGCACATAAACATAATAACGACCATTTGAGTAAAGAGGAGCAAATCGATACAATAATGGTCATTTTGTGCACGGAAAAAGTAAGACAGACAGACAGAAACAACAGAGGAAAAGTAAAGAAGTAGGACCTACCAGAGGCACCCTCCAACCACCCACAAAACAACAACCATAATTTGGTGCCAGGAAAACATGAATCACACAGTCAAAAACAACAGAGGAATAGTTAAAAATACCAGCCGCTGAAAGATGGACATTAGTATACTACGGGCATACATGTAAACACATAGAGAGAGAGAAAGAGAGAGAGAGAGAGAGAGAGAGAGAGAGAGAGAGAGAGAGAGAGAGAGAGAGAGAAAGAGAGAGACAGAGAGAGAGAGAGAGAGAGAGAGAGAGAGAGAGGGAGAGAGAGAGAGAGAGAGAGAGAGAGAGAGAGAGAGAGAGAGAGAGAGAGAGAGAGAGGAGAGAAGAAGAAGAAGAAGAAGAAGAAGAAGAAGAAGAAGAAGAAGAAGAAGAAGAAGAAGAAGAAGAAGAAGAAGAAGAAGAAGAAGAAGAAGAAGAAGAAGAAGAAGAAGAAGAAGAAGAAGAAGAAGAAGAAGGAAAAACTCAACCATAGCCAGAAAACCCCAAGGAAACAGGAAATCTTGTTTTTTTCCCCTAACCTCCCGCCAGAAACCCATAGCACACGTGTGTTCGCCGGTCCGACCGAAGTCTTTGTCTTCTCCCCTATCACTCGCACGTAGACTCTATAGCGCACATTTCTTACACTCGAGGTCACCGTGCCTCTTCTTCTTATCCGTTCATATCATTATCATATCACTTTGATCGCTTAGCACAGGACACCTACTACAAACCCTTCTTGACATTGCTGCTACTAAATTATAATACCACTAACAAAGAAACAGAAGCATCCCAACTCTCAACCCCTCAAAGGGCTGCCCTAATCGCTGACTAAGACTAAGAACTCTATGGTCAAGGTCGGGGTGGGATACAAATGGCGTGGCAGGAATCACGTTTTGACAGCAACATACAGTCTAAAAGAAACATATTTACTTTATTCATTTTTTTAAAGTATCTAGAGGAGAAAAAGAAAAAGACACATTGATAAAAACTTCCTCTAAATGGATTATGTCCTTATTTGTATTTGCTACTCTCTTGTAACATCTCTAATCTTCGGCACTTGTACGACCATGTATCGGGTTGTAAGTGCCGTATAACTCTTACTAAATCCACAAGAACTTGATTTGATTTGTAATCATTCAAGAGGGTAATTTAGCAGTGAGCTGGAACAATTTAGCTGCTGATTCTAACTATAACTATAAGCATCAGCCATCATTTTCAAATCATCAAACGCGCGCGGTTAATTTATTTTATCATAATTGTTTGAAGTTGTGCTCTACCGTGTGCAAAGAAGGTTACGAAACAAACCAAAGAGAGAGGGAGAGAGAGAGAGAGAAAGAGAGACAGAGAGAGAGAAAAGGGAGGGGGGGGCTGAAAAGCTACTCTGAACATCCACCCAGCTTGCGTTTGTGGGAACACGGAGGGAATTCTTCCATTAATCATTCACAAGTAGTCAAAAAAGGGTCTGGTTCAGTCTGATAAAAGCAGGTGCAGAAAAGCAGCTTTTAAAAAAAGGGGAGGGAGGGGGAAATCCCTTCACGCTTAAAGTTTCTGAATGAGACGAAGAGAAGCAGGTGCAGTTTTCAATTAAAGCTCCCAGAAAAAGAAATTATAACTCAAGAAATGCAAGAGAAATAAGATCATCACAAGAAAGACCCCCCCCCCCCCCCAAATCAATTCATATTGTTGCTCACTACAATTCGAGTTTTGAACAGTCACTAAAGTAAAGCAACATGGCACATTCCTGTAAAGAAGCCCGTAACGTAATATATTTTTATGTAACATCTCAGGAAACCACAATACATGTAATAATAACGCCGTTTCCTTCGGTTGAGTTTGAAAGAACAATTCTGGCAAGTGGGATGAAAGCAAGTGATCAGAACTGTATAGATCTAGTGCTTTTAAGTGTTTTATTGTCTGTAGTGCTCAGCAACTTTTCAAGTCTTCCATAGATCTTGAGTTCAACATACATCAACATTAACTTCAATCCAGATATAAACATAGTCACCAATTCTAAAAAGACCTTACCAACTGCTTTCCAGAACTTTTACACGCTGAAATCAAACGAACATATCAAATAACTCAAAATTCTAAACTGAAGAACTCGAAATTTATGTTGACCATAAACTGTCAAAAAATGGAAATGCTCTTAATAAGTATACAACTGTCAAGCAGGACTACAAACTAACTGAGAGAGCAAAACTTTTTTGCTTAGTTTTAGGAGAGGTTTTACAGCGCTCGCAACTGCATTTATAAGGTCATATGAGTGCCAGAAGATTAGAGGTGTTACAAGGGAGTAACAAACATAAAAAAGAAGAGGGGCTCTCGTGGCCTAGAGGTTAAGGTGTTGGCCTCTCATTCAAAAGGTCCCGGGTTCGAATCCGGGTAGCGACCGAAAAAAATTTCTTCTCTAAGATTGTCTCCTTTCACCACCTTTCCTACTTTCTAGCAATGTTCTGTTGTCTGCTTTCATTTCCACTTTCTGCCCCCACCCCCTCACCTCCTTTGCCCCCTCCTCTGGGCTCCTGACTCTATCTGCAGCCTTTCTACTGCTACTCCTTGGCTCCTTCTTACTGCTGTCTTTTTGCCACACCCCTGATCTTCTGGTAGGAAAGATCTACACCTAGCCTTCTCGGACAAGGGCGAAAAATCTCGGAGGGCCCGTGTGCAAGTTGCGCACGTTAAAGAACCCTTGATGGTCTAAAATCGATAAGAGTAGGCTTTGGCCGCCACCCGGGCAAAATTCAAAATTTCCTACCAACTGAAAATATTAGGTGTGTCCCGTGTGCTCATATGACTGTATGCAGTTGCGAGCGCCGTAAAACACTTTACAAAAACAAAAAAAACAAACAAAAAAGAAGAAGGGGAGATAAGAACGATAGATGTTTGATAGGAAGGAAGAAACAAACCACACCAGAGCACCCGCCAACCACCCACTCCTCCTGACTTGACAATTTAGGTTTCTACTGACCACCATTACAAACTGTAACTCTCAGTTCTTCCAATTGAGGCAGAAAAATTACACACGACATGATTAAAGATGCATCTCATTATATTTAAGACACTGCACGTTGTATCAGTATTACCTTAAAAATCCTTGTTGTGGGTGTTTCATGTTTAAGCTCTAATAAACACTAACATGCACATGTATAATCAAAGGAACACTAAATCTCATGGTAAAAGTAAAAGGAAGGGAAGAAAGGTGATAAAGAAGGCATATGAACAAAGTAACATCCACAGATGATAATATCATGCAAGCCTGTACTCTCACTTCTTTTTTTAAGCAACTTGAGTCAATGCCTGCACTCGAGAACTGCTCACAGCCTTGCCTTCTTCGAATTGACTCTCAAACATATATCGACTCAATGCTAGAAACCTACTCCTTAACTTTAATAAAGTAGGTCTTTTTTCACCAGTGTGAGTGTCTGAAACATTGGGACCGGATCCCACGCAGTCTAGAGGTATGATGGTTGCCTCCGAGTCAAATGGTCCCAGGATCAAAACCTGCCAAAAAATTTGGTCTTTTGTCCTTTCCTGTTCTCTAGTCCTGTTCTGTCATGTTCAGCTTTCATCATCTCCAACTTCTTTCCACCACTACTGGCCTTCACTGTGCTCCTCTCTCTTTTACTCCTCACCCTTTCTACTGCTACTCCTGGCTCCTTTTAACTGCTCTACACTTTCAGTCACACCCCTGATCCTAGGGTAGGTGAGATTGAACCCAAAATGGCATTCTCAGATAAGAACAAACATATCAGACCGTGTGCAAGTTATGCATGATGTTTAAAGTTATCCCTTGGGGTCCTAAAAACGATAGAGAAGGCTTCAGCCATCACCCAGGGCAAAATTCAAAATTCAACTACCAAAACTGAAAACTCTAGAACGAAAGTCAGTATTAAATCATAAAACAATGTCGAGTGCTTCATACTTTCCAAATGGGAATATGTAGCTGCCTGAAGCCAAGGGATTCTACAAAGTAGGAAAAATGGTCATTTTTTACTCTAAAAATAAGTTGTCGTACTTTAGAAGAACACTAAGTAGTCAATTATCGATTTCTAGCAGGGGAAAGAAGGGAAGAAAAATTATTATTGAGACTGTAAAAATACCACACTCACTGAGTGTTATGAGTTTTAGTCAGGGATAATAGTTTACAGCATAACAATCAGTACTCAGTTAAACTCGCAGATTACAAAAAAGGCTAAAAACGAGTATTTCAATAAATTGTTTTTGGTACATCATTTTGAGGAAAGCTCTATAGATAAAACCTTTGTATACTAAACTAAATGCAATCAGTTGAGGATATTCTGTTTTAGCCCGCAATGATTACAACTTTACCAATAAGATTTCTGATTACTTATTAAATACAGTCGAACCTGCCCTGACGGCCACCTGTACAAACAGTCACTTTCCATTACCCCCCCCTTGCGTTTTTAAAATAAAATTTAACTATGTAAGGCACCTGTCCAACGCGGCTACAATATTTTTACATACCACCCCTATTACACCAAGCAATAACACCTGTCTTAGACGGCCACCTTAGTAACTCTATTACGTTTTGTCATTAATTGTGCATTGGCCCCTGGCGTTGAGGGCGAGCCGTCATAATCCAATCAACTGTTTGTTGTTAGGTAGTCCCTCCAACTGATCATGTTGCGTAGGCCCCTCCCACTGTTGATCAATAGGTAAAAAATGTTCAGCTGCTGGTGAGGTAAGCGTGCGATCCCTCATAATCCATAAGCCCGCCAAGACTTCATACACAAATTGTAAGTGAGATGAGCGGTCAATGTTACCCAGTCTGTAACAAAGTAGCAATGGACGTCAACATGAACTTGAGACAGAAGAGTCGCAAGAGTCGTTCGTTCTCTGAGCGGTGGCGACCAATGTGTTTGTTTTACCATAGCACTTGGTTCTCCTTGTCCGACACATTTGGTACAACAACTACAATGCAACTACCTTCGGTTGGGACCTCAGAAAGGAATGGTTTGTTTTTTCTTCATCTTGATCAGTCCTGCCTAAGACGGCCACCAGTCTTATACGGCCACTTTTCTCCTTGACAATCACCAATGGGTGGCCATCTTACACAAGTTCGACTGTAATGGGCTCCCGGACCCTTTTCAGGCCAACTTAAGAGGTTCTTTCACCCTTTGGTTATCTATCTTAAGGGGTATTTTTAAACCCTTGTTTTTAAAACTTAACGGGTTGTCGGTTGTTTTTGTTGGGGTTTTTTTTTGTGGAAGTGGCTATTCTCACGGGGTGAGAATAGAAATACGATCGACCTCTCACCCCGGGTGAGACTTGCCACCATAGGCTATTCTCACCCGGTGTGAAACAAGACCTGTTTTTCCTAATTTCGGAATACTTTCTATCGATATGGATGATCAAATGGATAAAGGCAAAGAAAAGATTACGTTATAGCACAAAAGTAAGCTAATTTTATCGACTACAAAGATGCTATGGCTATTTCACTTTTCGAATCGAGCCGAACTGCGGGGGCCGCCATTTTGTTTTGCCCGGAAGTTCTCGCAAGATCTACTCCTCCCCTCTTCTCTCTCTCTTTCTGAATACTGTCTATCGGTGTGGACGATCAAATTGACCAAAAAACAAAGTTAAAAAATGATGTTAAAACACAAAAGTAAATTAATTTGGTCCTCTACAAAGATGCTACGGCTATTAACTTTTCGAATCGAGCAGAACTACGCGGGTCGCCATTTTGTATTGCCCGGAAGTTCTCGCGCTACTCCCCTCTCTCTCTCTTTCTCCACTGCCCACAGACAAAATTGTACGTTTTTAGTAGGCTAACAGTACTAGTAATGGAACGTTTGTTCACGGCACAGAATTACAATTTTTTTGTTATCACAGAGTAGAATTCTGTGGTTTAGGGTGAACGCAAAATTGGCTGGCCTAGATCTAGGCTATAACGGTGAACACGCACCGGGTGAGAATAGCCAAAAGACTCGCCTGCACTATTCTCACCCGCGGTGAGAATAGAGGTGGCCTTTTTTTGTTCATGTCTGACACAAACTATAAACTATAATCCTCAAAAGTCAATTACCTCCTTATTTTAGTTAGTTTTAGTAGAGTTTTACGGCACTTGCAACACAATTTTAGGTCATAGTTTAATTTAACTGTAACAACAAGAATTAAATGAGTAATATCAACTAGAATTAGAGTTATGTCCCCTTGGAGGGCGGAAGGGTGGTGGTGGTTCGGCCAGTCAAAAATAATAAAATAAAGTTGATCATTTAATTTTAAAGTTGACAAACCAAAAGGGGTTGATTCCGATTGTAATACTGTAATGCTAAAGAAAATAAACTTTAATCCGTTATTCTTCAGAGCCATCCCAGGGTTCACATTCCAGTCTTTCGAGACTTTCGATTTTTCTCCCTCATGAAAATCTCACTGCCTCCTGGATCACTTCCTTTTCATAAAATGAAATTGCCTCATATGACATGAATCGCTGAGTAGGTCGACTGCTTCTGACAGAGTGACTGCCGTGTGTGTAGGTGTGTTGTCAAATCATTGACTTGGCTTCGGGATAGAGAAGGGGGACAATTATGCTTGTCAGACGCACACCATCTACGCGTTAAAACGTCATGCAAACCCCCGAAACGAAATTTTAAAGAGTAATACGCTCACGCACAGCCAAAACTTTAAGGGGTAATCTGCATTTAATGCGTAATATAACGCACATCTGTGCGTAATGGGGAGCCCTGCTTATAATACTATAAAACTAGCACCCTCCCTAATTAAGTCTTACAATCCTACCCCTACTACTCTAACCACCCAACCCTTACACACACTAAATCTAACTCTAACCCTATATATAGACTTTACTCAAGAGGCCAAAACCGGTGACTGCCTTCAGTTGCATTTGTTTACTAACAAGTGTTCTAGTGGAACGATTTCCGTCGAGCGACCATTCCAATATAAACACTTATTATAAGAAAGAGACCTAACCCTAGCCATCCTTCGCCTTTCCCCTAGAACTCTCTCTAAGCTCAAACTCAAAGAGGTCACTTTCCTGCCCTTCTAGCACATTCATCTGATCAACATCACCCATCTCAGACCAGGCACTAGATCTAGATCCACGTATGATCCACTGGCATTTTGGGAATAAAAGTTTACGGGTTTGTTTGATTTTTTAATTTTTTTTTTAGTTTTAAGGTTGGGGAAGATTTATGAGGCAGTGAAGTAGGAAAATTATAGAGACTAGAACAGACTTAATAAAAATAGAGGAAAACGCTTCTTAGGCAATGAGATGGATGGTGGGCTGGTGTGGTGGACAGGAGGAGAAATGGTCATTGCAACTTCAAGACCAAGACAGAGTTACGACTACTGTTATACTGTTCTACGGACAGTGGGAGAGAGGCCTGGGTCTAGTCTCTACTCTCTAGATTTCTAGATCTAGGGGAAAAGAGGGAGGGGGCATCCTGATAAACAATGTTGACATGACTCATTGTAATTTGTAACACAAATAGCAATTTCAAACTCAAACACCCTCTCGTAACCATGACAAAAGCTGTACACGTTATGATTCTGCACGAAAAGAAACCATTCTTAAAACAATCACTACAAATAAACTAGAATCTAGAGTAGAGAGGCACCCTCGATTTCTAAAATCGATGGTTGTTGAGTTGCAGCGTCATCTAGCGAGGAAATCGATTGATATTGGTTTTCCAAGATGTCATCGAGATTTCTACATCAACACTAAAACTGCTACTTACCCGAAAAGATACAAATACTCTAGATCAACACTCAGAATCGTAATAAAGCATCCAAAGAGTGTGCAATGTTCGACAATTGGTATTCTAAACTTAGTGTCGTGATCCCACCACAGTTCCTCCAAGCCATCCCTCTCAAGGCTACCCAGTCCAACAGAGACGAGAACGAACGAACGAAGGGCTCGACTTGTTCGTGTGACGTCACCTCTGGAAGATGAGGGAGGGTGAAATTTTGGATCAAGGCGGAAAAGACCAAGGACGAGGAAACTGCATTCACTTTATAAATCTGCAGAGTTGTTTTGTTTTGTTTGTCATTATTCTTTTCTTCTCCAAACAAACAAAAATAGCAATTACAGATATCCATTGGTAAAGTCCACCCACTCTTACGGGCAAAAAGAACGATAGGCTAGTAATTTTTTTCCTATTACGGCATTGCATCAATTTAGTCTATTCGTGTATAATCAGAAGAAGAGAACCTTCGACTGGCATCATGAACAATTGTTCATCCTATATTTTATGTCTTATTCATTTACTTGTATTAAACGGATCTTCTCGGAAGTGTTGGCCACAGATATATGAAGGTATGTATCCATGAAAATAACTAAGGGCGCTATCCTCGGTGCAGAATGGTATTTATAAATCATTTTAATGTGCTTTTTTCATCGATCACAAAGCTCTTTAAATTAACGATTGAAATTAAATTTGAAGACTGTATGAGCTGACATTTCAAAATTTTACTCAGTAATTTGTTTTTCTTAGAAGATACTAGAGGTGAACAGGCTAAAACAACAACAAAATCTTTTCTGAACATATCTTTCCAACGCGCAATGCTGACTTCCACCATGCACACTCTTTAATTATGAAGAATTGACTTAGTTTGAACTATAATGTTATTTTTTACGTTCCAATTTTCACAAACTACCCTCACAAAGGAATTCAACATTGTGTATTTGTAATATGTCGAATTTAAACAAAATCACCAAGTTTTGAATGAAAGAGAGAAAGGGAGGGCGTAATGAGAAGGTTGGGGAGGGGGGGGGGGCGCGAATGTATAAGTTGTCGAAATTTAACCAAGACGAAGAAACCGAAAGTAAGTTATACTTTTTAATTGGACAAGAGAGTAAACAAACGAGCTCGTTTGTTTGGAGAAACCAAAAAGACTGCTACTGTATCCAACAAACAACATGGCGGATAACTGGTTTCAGTCTTTACGTTCTGCTCAAAAGACGTGCCTAATTCAAGACGGTATTGATTATTAATGTGTTCTCATTCTGTCTAGTTGAAACTAAGGCTGCTGTCATTTTAGAGTGTGACAGGACTGCATGGTCTTGATGAGTAAATGCGAAGTTTCTATTCTATTTGAATCTGACTTGGAACATTTTGAATGGTGCCGAAAGTTCGAGATGTGTCATTCTCATACCGTGTATGTTGTTGAGCATGCTGTGTCTTGAAACCTCATACTTCTGTTTTACGAAAGACGGATTGACATTTTTAGGTCTCTTTTCTATAAGGCCTAGTAACTGTCGCTATTTATTTCCATCCCTTATAATTCTTTGTTCCCTTCATTGTCAACCATTTTTTGTGTTCTACTTTCATTTCCATTTGAATAGAAATAGTACATCTAATATCTAGATCTAGATCTAGATCTAGATCTAATCTAGTACGATGTAAATATGTCAGTCACAGTATGAGTCATTTTCAAATGTTAACTATTCGCTACGTATTATTTTCGGCTTGTGGACGAATTTTTTTCAGGAGGGCGAATGAGATGAATCATGATGACTAGTGGGCAGTTAAAAAAGGTCTTTGGGCCACAAATTCAAATAAATATCAACATATTATATACCAATATTTTCAGTATTGATTGTAGAATACATCTGTAATGTTTATTTATGTATTTTTCAACTTTGGTTCCTGTAAGAGGCGATTATGCAACACAATTTTGATTGGAAGCGGATAAAATTTGAAAATAAAAACTTTATTCTTTGGTGAAACTCAAAAAATATGGTTGCACGTAGTCAAATGATACATCAAAATAACCATAAATGAACATAGAACTGGAAAATATTGAAAAGTTTGCAGTTATTTACATACATTCCATAACATTTGTACATTTGGATCATGACATCCGATTGAAAAAAAATAAATGTTTTATAATCTTGAAAAACGATCACAAACAGAAAAAAAAAACACTCGTATCTTATATGGAATTATTCAGAATTGCATTTGGAATAAACCTATACATGTTTTGAGTGGCACTTGTGTAATTTCATCAAAAAGTAGTGATTTTGGGGAGAAAAAAATATTTTGACAATTTAGATCTAGACCTCCTAGAGATCTAGCACTCAAAAATATTGATTTCTCAAAAACAGTGCATTGGCAATATGAGTCCAATTGTATCAATATTATAAAATAGAGTACTACACTTCTTTAGTGGGCAAAATAATGATATATTTTGTTGTGTAAAATTACTAAGACTGGTGTCCGGGCTATAATTTTGGCATCGCGGAAAACAAAGTCGAATAAACTAGGCCTACGAAATCGCGTTTCAAAACTGAATCTAAACTTCCGATTTTCAGTGGAAATGCTTGACCCGGAAGTCAACAATATATTGTGACCTTTATTTTAACATGGATGTGGATTGGAATAGAATCTAAGCTAAAATTGAAGATCGTTTCTCGAGCCGCCGGGGGCGGCTTAGCGTACTGACGGCACTTTAGCCGCGCCGCCCCCCACGGCTCGGCGTAGCGAATGAGTTAATAGCACTGCCAATAATATCATTTTAAACTGTAGCAAGAAGTGTTTACCCATGAAGTTTTTTTGTTTATTAAATTATGGTTTTATATTTGAGCCACAGAAATAAAAAGGAGAACTACAATGGCTAAGGCTAGTTTCAATAAAATGAGCCCAATCCTGAAAAATAGAAACATCTTAATGAACACCAAAATGAAAGTCCTGAAATGCTTTGTTTGATCAACCCTTCTATATGGCTGTGAATGCTGGATAATCACTAAAGACAGTGAAAATAAAATAGAAGCAACAGAAATGTGGTTTCTTAGGAGACTGCTAAGAGTATTGTGGAAGGAAAAGAAATCAAATGAAGGAAACGACAAATGCAGTTTTTGGGACACCTGAATAGACATAAGGGTCTTGAACATCTAGCTCTCACTGGCAAAATTGAGGGCAAGCGAGGCAGGGGTAGGCCCAGAACAACATACTTAGGGAACCTAAACAAATGGGTAACAGGAAAAGATCAGGGAAACGTAGCTTTTTTGAGAGCATCCAAGCGAAGGAATGAATGGAAAACCATGATCGCCGATGTCTGTCGCAGATCTGGCACTGGATGATGATGATGATGATATTAAAGCCATTGCCAAAACATGGGGAAAAACACATACGCATCTCAGATTAGTGTGCATAAAATGTGATTCTTTAGTATTTATTCCTCCAAAACTTATACACATGTCAAATATAGGATGTAGAAGCTGCATAAGCAGTTTCAGACCCCTTGTCAGGATTACAATCTTGATCAGTTTTTGTAAATTTTGTGCCTAAAATGTTCGTTTTTTAGTGATTCCTGGACTATCATTTTGAGCACACCAATCAAAACTTCCAAGAATGTCCCAAATTCAGTATTTTGGGTTGGTTTATTTTAATGTGTACTTTGTTCGTATGCTATTTGTCATCGAGAAAGGTTCATTTACTCAGGAAATCGGTTTATTTGTTTGCAAATAAAGGAATAATTCAGATTACTTGTCCGTTCGTTGTGTCATCACGGGCTAGGTGTTTCAGAAACAGCATTTTATATTCCTAAGAATCACCTTAACTGTTTAAATCTTTTTGCTTTTTGTCGTTTATTCAATACTTCAAAAGCTGTGATGTGCAAAAGGAACAACAGATGCCTAGATCTACAATTTTGGTCGGCTGTTTAACCTTCGCTATGATCTTCGTCATTTCGTGACGTACCGGAAATCCGAATTTTGACACACTTTTGTTTTGAACGGATCATCAACAGTGCCCGGATATAATTGTTTTCTACAGTAACTTCTCCTTATCGGGTTCTGCAGAACAGCGGAAGCAACGGTGGAAAAGGAAAAACGAAAGTATTCATTATTGTGGTCATTGTTCGGTGACGCACTAGTAATCTAACGTTGAATGTGATGTACATGACTGTTTTGCATTTTTTTTATGCTACCTGTTTTTTGTTTTGTTTTAGTAGAGGTTTTTCGGCGCTTGCAACTGCATAAGGTCATATGAATGCCAGAAGATTAGAGGTGTTATAAGAGAGTAAAAAAATAAAAGAAGGAGGGGAGATAAGGACGATAGATGTTTGATAGGAAATAAGGACGATAGATGTTTCATAGGAAAGAAGAACCAAACCACACCAGAGCACCCGCCAACCACCCACCCTGTTGAATATTTTAGTGAAATTGTGGTGTTTACTTTGGGCTCCTGGAACAAGAGTGTGATGTGTGAACAAACTTCGAGAGATGGATAATTTCTGTGGTTATAGGTAAATTTAGCTTGTGCTCACGCAGACATACAAGACTGACGGACGTAAGAAATTAAATTGTCCTAACAGCAAGCATTTTTTACGTTATTTGCTTCTCTTACTCAAACAAATAAACAAACGTGTCCTTGTAATTGTTTATAAATCTGTGTAACTAAAAAAATACACATTTGTTCTTTTTTGACATGATATGCCTTTTTCCAATCATTGTGCAATTGTGTCGTCATTGTTATACATGTGCAAGTAATGTTTGTCATCATTGGTAATATCAATAAAAGTTTTCAACATATATTTCGTTCATGCATGATTCATTCAGGAGCAAAATACTTCCTTATTGATTTGTGTATTTCATAGTGCACATTTGTTCTTTGTAGGCATGATTTTACCTTTTTCCAGTATGTTATGTCATCACTGACCACGGCATCCAAAATTCCATCTCAGCGATCTTTTAGTTTGTCCAGGCCCCCAGAAGTTAGTCATTTATATATATAAATCACCGGCAGGTGACCTGCGATTTCACTCGTCAGGTCGGGGATTGACCGGGGTCAACTCGTGCACAGCGCTGTCCTATCTTGTCCTTATCAGAACACGTTTCATCCCCTAATTTCATGAGCCGTAAAATGATGCTCATTCTACCCTTACAATCTATTTCTTCACCAATTTCGCTTCGTCTACGTCTTCTTGGTATCTTGTGAAAGTTTCAACAGTTTTCATTGATTCGTTTGGGAATAAAAGCTTTAAATTGTGAGTGTTGAGTGATCGGAAGTGCCGTTAATAATGTGATCTCTTCAAATTTAATTACAAGTCATTCCAAAATGAAGCATTGGTGTTTATTTCTGTTTGCGCCGTGGGATAGCCATCAAATAATATTTTCTAATGATGTGAATTTTGTTTTTCCAGCACTTTGCTGTGACTGGCAATCAGTGAGTGAATTGTGTTCCTAAGTAAAAATTGTTAAACTGCAATTGGTCGGTCACACATATGAGAGGTATAGAGAGTCTCTGAATGAACTTTGTCGGGTGTGTTGGCGTTTAAATTTAACTGTCAAACAAAAAAAGTACTGAAAGCCACGATTATGTAAGACAAAGTCAGGAGATATTCTCTTGATTTATGGGATTGATGTGAGGGACGAAGATGAACAGTCGTATTCTGCTAACATTTGTGTCAAGTGTTTTACCGCGATTTAAAATATCAAAAGGAGATATGGTGTTACGTCACGTCAATTCATGCCGCAAAAAAGCTGTTGACGCTAGAAGGAACATGTGGTGTGCGTTTGACAGTAACATAAATGTGAATTCCTGCTCCGTTTGTCGGCATCGCTTTGGTGGCTGCATACAAAAGATCCATTTCAAGCAAACTTCGCAACACACCCCAAACATACCTCCATCCCCACGTATACAAGGAACTGACAAACACAATTTGTACAGAAACAAAATACTCTCGCGAAACTGCTAAAATTGAGGAAACAAGTGGACTGGAAGCAATATTCAATCTTCTCAATGAAAGATTTAGCCATGTTCACACTGCAATATCACATCATCTCAAACCAGTCAAACAATTTTCACTTCCAGGAATCCTCGTAGCAATCGACAATTACATGGCCGCATTCAGACGCTATTTCCCCGCAAAGTTATCCCAAAGCTACGCATATCATAGCAAAACTGTATTCCACACATACAACAACACATGTTTGCTCTCGGACTTTTGAGAAAACAGGACACAGAAAGCAGCCACCTAGCGATCTCAAAACTGGAAGCCACATTGTGTCATCATTGTTATGTACAAGTCATGTTTGTCATCACTGTTATGTACAGGTCAGCCCCATTGATTTTGTGCTTTAGTCTCTTATTAGTTTAAAATTGTTTTACAGTGTTTTTCTGGTATTGAGGCTTTAATAAATGTATTTGCACAGCCTTTCACTATTGTGATGTATTGTCAATGATAATGTCCAATGTGTATCCTTTCTTGTACGTAACAATGATGACATGTTCTGTGACCATGTCATTGTTACAATGCTTGTCATTAATGTTACCCTTTTGAATGGAGTTCATAGTGTATAACGTCTTTGTTTCCTAAACAAATAGAATTTTAAGTCTATAATTTGCTTTGCTGCTTATCTGTTTTTGCCATCACTGTTACATACGATGACAAGAAATACAGTGGTTGCCAAGCCAATAGACCCATATCTCCAAAACCCTATCTCTGCTTGCATGTCATGATACTTCCAGAATATGAGCACTAAATTTTAATTTGGGACTGATAGAAAAGGGAGTCAAGTTGCACATGTTAAAGATCCCTTGGTGATTGAATATCATAAAAAAATGTTTTGGCACCACTGAATCTCAAGACATCAGAAGGGTCTCCATACCAATGTCTATAATGTAATGATTAGATGCTTTGCTATTGCTTGAAGAAGATATGAGTTTGATTTCCAGGTGCTTTTGTTGTTGTTATTGTTTTGGGTTCTTTAAGATCAAGTTTCTCTATCTGACTGCTGGGATGCTGATATTATATTTATAAATTTATAGGCCTATATCCCTCTCACCCCATGTTGATCCGGACAGGCAGGTTAGACACAGCCAGCCTATTAAGAATTATCTAAAATTGTGTTGATGGGGATGTAAAACATCTATATAGGTTTAGATCCAGTCCGTGCCGGTTTGTCTAATTGTCTCATCCATTACTTTTTTATCCACCTCTTCCTCTTCGTTTGATCTTTTTTCTTTGTTAGATAAAAAAGAATTTTTCACTCACTCACTCACTCACCCACACGCACACACTCACTCACTCACTCACTCAATTTCCTTCTTCCTCCACACCCCTGATCTCGAGGTAGAGGTAAGATTGGGCACCTTGTCTTTTCGGTATCAGTACAAAAATGGAAGAGGTCCCTTGTGCATGTTGCACATGTTAAAGATCCCTTGGTGATTGAATATCATAAAAGAGTAGGCCATTACACCATCACACAGCCAAAATGTATAGTTAAGGAACTCCTTACCATGAAGATTATCCATGTCACACCTGTAAATAGTAGGTCACTCTCTCTTCCCTGGTCTCTGATTTGGTTTAAAATTACAGGAAATTTTAGGGGGGGGGGGAGGGGGAGTGAAAAATAGCCGTTTGTACAGATAGCCATGTATATAGGTGGCTGTCATGGCAAGTTTGACTGTATGTTCACCATTCATTATTATAGGCGATTTTTGGTTCTTGTAGAGCCCTCCTACAAGTGAGACCATGTTTTTGGGGTAGCTCATCTGTAGCATCATTTCTAGTAGTTGACTGTGAATGATGGCAGCAAAAGCCATTCTGTCTACCTTTGACTGTAGAGTGAACAATTGTTGAAGACTCACCCATCCAGACCTGCCTCATATTTTATGATCTTCATGAAATACCTTACTTTTGACCAAGCAAGGGCAATTTCATTCATTAAAGCTACAGGACTCCTGATAAGATTGGAAGTGCTTTTAGAAAAAAGAACTGTTGGTGTTTGTCTTGAAATGTATATATACAGTCGAACCTGCCATTATGGCCACCTGTACAAACGGCCACTTTCCATTTTCCCATGTGCGTTTTTTCTTTATAATTTAAATGTGTAAAACGGTCACCTGTCCATCACGGCCGTGACCACCTTATTTAATCGACCAATTGTCAAATTTACCTGCATCAGGCGGCCAGGCGTGGTCTCTCAATCAATGCCCAACGCTTTGTCAAAAATTTTGAATCGGCCTCTCACTCTGTGGACGGACCATCATAATTTTTTCGCCTGTCATTATTGTTAGTCCCTCCAATGTATGTTTACCCAAGTTAACCGATGGCTAAGCCTAGCAATAAATTGTCAACTGCTGATGAGGGTAGCATGATCCGTCATAACCTATAAGCCCCGCCCACGACTTACTCATGCACAAATCGTGTGAGGTGACTGGTCACTGTTGTGTTTACCTAATCTGTAACAAAATAACAATGGACATTGACATGAACTTGCGACTGAAGTGTCACTCTTTCCCTGAGTGGTGGCGACCCTTGTGTTTATTTTACCATCGATCGCGCTCGGTCTTCATCGTCTAACATAATATTTTGTTTTTTTAACCCTTGCAAAAATCAACAGCAAAAAGAAAGCTTTCCAAAGAAACAAACTGTCAAAACAACACCAAAAACCCTTCTTACATCACCCACCCCCCTTTTTCTGAAAAAAAAAACCCTTTTGAATTAGCCTTAATTTAAGGCAGTCTAAAGTCTGAGATCAGCCCTGGTTTTGACCTCGGAAGAGAATGATTTGGTTTTTTTCATTTTGATCAGTCCTGCCTAAGATGGCCACCTGTGTTATACGGACACTTTTCTCCTTGATAATAGGTAGCCATTTTACACAGGTGTGAATGTATCTATAGATGATATATATATGTCACGACGCAGTGGAATCAGCCGCTCGTAAATTTTTGGGCCTATGGAGTTATTGGTATCATCATAAATGTTGTTCATTTGCCTTGCTTTCTGTGAAAAAAAATATATTTATCTGGAATAGAAGTCAAGATATTTGCGATTGAAGAAGGTGGGGTCACCTGTTTTCTTCAGAGCTAAAATTAGCAAGAAAATGGCCACCAAAGTTTGGTGACTTCCATAGCTTAAGAGTCCTTGGAAACTGCAAATTTAGATGTGTATTGCCTTTTATCAACTTTTTTCCATAAAGTCCACACACAAAAGTTTTTTGAACTGACATACAAGGTGTTGAGCCAAAAAGCAAAAATGCGGAAAAAAATGTCCAAACTTGCCGAAAAATGCTGATTTCCCAGATCAGGCGTTCGTAGAAACAGTAGATTTTCCATCGGTTTGGCAGTTTTTCTCAAATTTTTGTTTTTTGGCTCCACATCTTTACGTCCATTTAAAAATATATTTTTGGGTGGATTTTACTGAAAAATATTAATTTAAGGCACAAAAAAATTAAATATTCAATTTTCAGATTCTAAGGATTCTCCAACTGTGGTGGAAATCATCAAACTTTGGCAGTCATTTTCTTGCTAATTTTACCTCTGACACCAGGCAACCATCATGTCCTCCAATCACAAATATCCAACTTCTATTCAGGATAGATGGGTATTTTTTTCATCATAAGCAAGACAAATGAACTAGGTTTAAGAGGATACCAAAGCTCTTCGTCCAAAATTTGACGAGCACCTGATTCCACCATATTGTGACACTTAATTTAAGGTACAATATGATATCATACACCTTTAAAATGAAAATCAGCTAAGAGCTTAATCTTGTAATAATTATTTGCAGTTGAGCTTAAACTTAAATATATCTGAAACTCAACAGAGCTTATAAAAGTCATTTGATTTGAGTTTGTCCTGGTTCAAATATGTATTACAAAAATGTAGTGCTGATTGCTACTATATTGCATGGGATTGCACTGTACAATGTGTTCTTTGTCCAAAATTATTTAAGAGCAATTAAGGGTTAATATTATCTTTGTGCTGTATTCTAATCTATAATTTTGTTAATCTATTGTTATTTTCTTCTTCTAATAAGGGAGACGGAAAATCCACTTTACATTTACTGATGGATCTGAGCTAGCTGAGGAATATGACTTCAAGTCTGATGAATTAATAGGTACTGTATCCCTCTGTTGATTTTGCTGAGCATATTGCTCATAACCAGAGCATTACTGTTTTAATATTAATATAAATTGAAGGTTTATCCTGTTCATTACGTTTTATAGAACTATAAGACCTAGCGTATTTCTCTTGAAGTATGAAAAGACACATTTACTTTACATTCAGTCTGAGCTATCTTTATTTGCTATTGTGCAGGTCTTTTTACTTCGTTGGAACGTTTTTAAACCTTTGTCTTTTTGCTTAGAATTGCTTTACTGTATTAGTTTAAGAAGTTTAAGGTATTTACTTAAATTCAAATGACTGAATTACTGTCAGTCTCAACTACCGTCTGTAGTAAATGCTATATTAAAAGTATTCTAAATCCTTCAACATAATTTCATCGACAAAGTTTGATTCTGTATTTATAGTCATGTTTTTAAGGTTATGATATGAGAGAAAAGTTTTTCGAAGGCATTTTGAACTTTTACTGAAAGTATTAGTGATGTTTTGTCTCCCTTTATTTCCTCAGTGCGAAAATGGAAAAGGAAAGGAACTTTAGGAGGCCATGGCAGATGGGAGATGGAAGTAGGGGAACAGCATGCACCTGTGAATTTAGATGTTGAAGGTCTGGTTGAGAGCAATGTCAATGTAAGTCTTTCAAGGCTCAGAATTCCTCCTCTTTTTTTGATATATATACTTGTTCCATAGCTAATTTAACTAATTATGATCCTTCGTGGTACAGGAAAAATGCATTTGTAATCATAAGTAGAATCTTACTGGTTTTATGCTAGAAAATGATAAAATAATTCATTTTTGGACATATTTTACTGTATTCTTTTACAATGATATAGTATAAAGATAGATACTGGACCCGGTTTAGCCCTAGTCTGGTGCTCTCGATAAAGTTTCTTCTTCTGAAGTTGCCAATTTTTATCTCTTTTTGTTTTGCTCTTATTTCTTTTCATACATATCTTTAGGAATTTTTGTTAATGGAAAGAGGCGTTTTCCTGTGCAAACTCATAACAACATGGCTTGAAATGAGCTGTCAATTTTTCCTCAGCTTCTTGACTTTGTCGATTTAAAACTTTTACATGTAAGTGTAGATTAACATTATCAACTGGTTTTCATTCTTTTGGCACTCAGCTGAATCTTTTAAGATGTAGCAAAATGTGATATTTGTGCAGTGGTGGGGCGTAGTGAAGGGCTTAAGGGCTTGAGCCCCCACCCCCTTCTCTTTCCCTACACAAATGAATGTTTCTTCTAATAAACGAAATAATAATCAGTTGAAATTGTTAAAACTGCTTCAGAATCTTACGCCGCCTCTATTGCATAGAGTGAACACACACACTTGCTCCTTTATCCAATCACTGTTGTCACTGCTTACAACGATATTAACCTGACAGCCCATCAGGTTTCATCAGGACTCAGCAAAGGATAAGCCCTTTCCCACGGACCTTCTTAATAAAACTCTTCTTGAAAAAAGGTTAAAGAAACAAACGAGAGCCTGCGGAAACTGTTGCTGGAGAGGGCTCGTTCTCTGCAAGCCCTGACAATTTGGGGGGGGTGGGGGGGAGGGGGAGTTCATTTCATGACACACTTTCCCCAGAGACCCAGTAACCTAAACACAATCATAGGCCCTTGTTAAGAATGCCTTACTTTCTGCGACTATGACGGCCTAATCCAGTGACTGTTGTTCAGTAGTCTTCGCCTAAACGCACGCCGTACAAAAGCAGGCTCCGCTGAAACGCACACTTCCGTCATCTGACGGGTTTTTTATTATATAATTTAGACGTACAAATGCACGGTCATTTCTTCTAAACACACGTTCTGATCCGTGAAACACGCCGACAGGTAAAGCTTGAAAAGGGGAAATTTCCACTGACAAATAATAGGTCTTGGACTGATCGGTGATATGTTAAGGGGTTGGGGACTGAAATGTTTTTTTATTGGTTACTGGAAATGCATCTTTGAAAAAAGGTGTCTGACTGGTGCTTGGGTAACTGAATGTAATGTTTAGTTAGACCTAGGCTTATGAAGCGCAACACGCGTGAATGCTGTAAAACACTAGATAGGCCTCTGTAGGATTTAAGATTAATCAAGTAAGCCTAATCATGTGCTCGAAGAACTTATAACGTATTTGTTCAACGAATCACAAGAGAAATGTTTCTCTGAATGTAGAGATTTATATTTTGATGTCATTCATGAATTTACAGTCGGGTTTGGTTGCTTGGAAAGCCATGTGTCTGCGCCGTCGTCTCTATGACTATCTCCAACAGTTTTCTCTCAGGCTATCCCGACATTTTATGGTGCATATCATTACATTGAGTCTGTTTTTCTGCCCCTTCCACCCATTCAACGCCTTTGTATTTTTAACCGCAGTCAGGGAATCTTTCACAAAACAGTAACGTTTCGTCACATTATAGGCCAAAGTGACCCCCACCCCAAAGGGAGGTCGCTAGAATATCAAAGCAATGAGATGACTGCGTCCCTTCCTCCCCTTGCAAAGGTTCATGTAAACGCACGCTCCGTATAAACACAGGCTAAGGAGCCCTCCCGAGCACCGTACGTTTAGGCGGAGACTATTGTATGCATTTTGCGTGTTTTTTGGTAAGTGCTTTATGGCGCTTGTAACTGCATTAGGTCATATGAACCCTTTTGTCTGTAAGTGTGTATAAAACATACTCACACATATATCTAGAATGTCCTCTGAACCAAGGAAATTTTATCTTTGAACTCAATCTACCCTCATTTCTTAGCCGCACCCACTGCAACTGTAGTTGTGTATACTATATTTCTTATGGCTAGACATGTTGGTTTTCTTATGATTGTGTTGAAGTAAGAAGTTTTCATTTTCCCATTTAACAGCTTTTTGGAGAGTTTGAAAATATGTGTACTTAATTTTGAATTCAAATTATGCATTGACCTTAAGCTATATATTACTTTATCTATTTCTTGCTGGCAGCCTATTTTTGTTCGCAAAGACACCAAGTCACATTACCAGTGGAGGATCAGGAACCTTCCATATCCCATTGCCAACTATAATGTTACAGTGAAACAAGAGGACAGACAAATTGTCATATCAACTGTGAACAAAAAGTAAGTCCTTATTTTTTCATCTTCCTATAGGATCCTTCTGTTTCTTCTTAAAAGCAAAAGATATGTGAGTTTGTGCCCGCAGAAAGGTCCCAGTTGTCAGAAAATTTGGATATTGAAATAAGGGCATATTCTTGTAGCAAATTCAATGCTGAACATGCTGATTTAAAAAATTTTCCAGATATCTTGAGTAGTTTTAAAGATATGCCATACAAAATTATTTTGTAACTCAAGGTGTAAAATCAAAGTTTGGAGAAGAACCCACTTTCTAGCACATTTTTAGCTTTTGGTGAAATACAACATTTTGCAAGAATAACTTATAAAAATATAATTAGACTTAAAATATTATAAAATCATTTCCATGTTATTAAGAAATAATTAAACGTGTGTTTTCTGATGGAACTAAATTTTTGACCAGGTAGGGGGCTTACGACGTTTTGCTAAAAAATAGCTTTGCCGACAACTGGGACTTTTCTCCCGGCTCACACATATATGTTAAATGTTTGTCCACCAACTGAGGTTGATGACTGTTTTCTTTACCCTGATTCTCATTTGAGACTAGTGAGCAGATGTCTAACATTGTAAACATTTTGTTCCAATTTATGATTTGATATCCTAGAATGTTTTGGACCACTTTTTAACAGTGAAAACAGAATCGTTTTGTTGTATTGTCCATTATAAATACTGTTCAGAAATATTTCAAGTGTTTAAGGTCTTTGTGGAGCCTGGACACACAACCTAGTTATAAAACGAAAAAGTTTACCTTCTTCTCAATATGTGGCTTTGTTCCGTGTCTTGTTTCTGTGCTATTTATAATTTTTAAATATTGATTTGGATGTAACCCTTACAAGGCCTTTAATCAGGGTATCTCTGTGGCTTTTAGTGCTTTGACAAATAACAAGCAGAGTGTTGAAGCTTTACTTCACAGGGGGGGAGAGCAGTGCTTCGCGACTTGTAAAACGGTATTCAGAGAGAGCTCCAGAATCAATACACAGTCACTCCATTTGCTTGTGGAATATGAAGGTCAATAGTAGGTGCTCCAAAAGGTCAAATTTCTGCTACATTACAGTAGGCAAAGTGAACAGACTGTTGTGAAGTTTAGAGCAGGCTTGTAACATGTCCACTTGCGATATATTAACAGGTACTACAAGAAATTTGGAATTCCAGACCTTGATCGGTGCAGCCTTCCACTTGAACAAGCTGCAGTTGAGGTTGCGCATGCCAACAATACTCTGATCATATCTGTAAGTTTGTGCCAATCAAAATTGTAGCAGGCTTCCACTTGAAATGTCCAAAATAATTATATTTTCAGTATGTACATTCAAACCCTGTTGTAAGGCCTACCTTGGGATGAGCATGAAATTAGCGGTACAGCTGGGCTGGGGGTACAAAGTGATAGCACAGAGTGCCATCTTGGCCTATAGTGGACTAGTAGAGACTTGTGACGAACTGTGACCAGTCTTACTTTATCTAGATCTTTCTTCTTGCGTGATTGCCGTGCACAGGGGAAAAACCAGAAGCAACCTATTGTATGTACAGCCCCAGCAGAACTTAATGTAAATTCAAATTGAAAGTTTTGGCCAGATCAGAATATAGGGTATATGTGTCAAAGACCCTGTAGATATAGTTGTTGTTGGTTTGTTTTGGTTTGTTGTTTTTTTTAAAATCCGATACTCGTTAGTCCTCGGGCCACCTGAGACCTTTAATATAGGACTTGAGTGTGAGCCCTCACAACATAAAAGTCTCACGGGTGCCCTCCAGCGTTTTAGTCTTCGGACTGATATCTGGCGACACCATATATATTCTGCCAACAGGCCGGGGTGGCGCAGTTCCTTTGAAGTTTCTCTAAATGACTTTAGAATTACATTCTATTTCCTATAATATAAATATAGACAAATAGTCATGCACTAGCACTCTCACAATCAGCGCAAATCAGAAGCATCAGCAACAAACACTAGAAATTGGCCGAGCTCCCAGAGATGTGAGGGAAAAAGATTATCAAACAGCCACCAAGTGGGTGCTGTGCACCGTGTGTAGTGTGAACTAGTGCTGTGCGATTTTGAGGAAACAAAAAAATCATCGAAGCTTCGAAGCGTGAGCTCACTATTCATGACATTCGAATACCTCCGTCGAATGTTTTTTTCTTATATATCGCGACCCCTGTACTTTCTTGTCTTATCTCCATTTTTAATAACAGTGAAAACAGTTCTTAACAAAGAGTGAGCTCAAGAAGATGTAACATTATCTCTGTTAACAAAATGGAGATACGACAAGAAAATACTGAGGCCGCAATATGATAAGCATAAACCCTCTATTCTACATTCGCTATGCTATTCACAGCGCCGTCGAATGTTTTTTTTCTTATTTAAGATAAGCCCAGATCTAACTTCCGCAATTCAAAGGGCCTTCGAAAGGTATTTTGTTATATGTGACGAACCCAGATCTAACTTCTGGTATTCACTGCACCGTCGAATCGTTTTTTCTTATTTAAGATAAGCCCAGATTTTATTTCCGCAATTCAAAGCCCTATCGAATTGTTTTTTCTTATATTGTGATAGCCCACCAGTCACTGAGCGCGCATGTGTTGTTGTCGCAGACAGTGCAACGTGTTGACATCACGTCACCGTTCATAGCGCTTCGAATTTTGAGTAGAGTTAGACTAGGGGAGCTCATTGCGACAGCTAATTTCATGGAAAAAACATTGGGTGACCTTATTTAGGCCACATATGGCCTAAATAAGCTAAACCCCCCTCCCTTACCTTATTTGGGCCACAGGTGGCCTAAATAAGCTAAACCCCCCTCCCTTACCTTATTTAGGCCACACCTGAGGCCTAAATAAGCTTTAAAAAACCCTCCCTTACCTTATTTAGGCCACATATGTAGTCAAAATAACCAAACCAATGTAAAGCATTGCTTTCTTTACAAGTTACATTATTATTTCTTTATAACTCTTCACATCCATTTTCCTTCACAGTCGTATCGTACATGACATGTGATGTAGATCTAGAATCAATTTAAGGTCCTTGGAAAGGTGACCAGAAAATAACAAAATTATATTATGATCTTCACTTGCACTTGCAATTTTTTTGACAAATTAAAGTCTACCTAATTAAATTTTTTCCCCTCATTTTTCTTCACTATAAATGACAACTGGCATGTATTGTTTTCAGTTATTATCAAGAAAGTGGATAGGCGGACTACGGGGTCTATCTAGCCAAAAGGATAGGTGGACCCTGGGGTCTACCTAACAAAATGCTAGGTTTTAGGATGTGAACCCCGGAGTCAGCGTAGTGAAATAAGTAAATCTAGATCTAGGTTTAACTAAGGATCGGTGGACCCCGGGGTCAACATAGTGAAATAAGTAGATCTCAGTTTATTTTATAATAGGACTGGAGGAGCCCGTGGTCAAAGTAGTGAAATTATAAGTAGATATAGGTTTAATTAAGGATTGGTGGACCCCGGGGTTAATGTAGTGAAATCAGTAGATCTAGGTTTAATTAAGGATTGGTGGACCCTGGGGTCAACGTAGTGAAATAGGTAGGTTTAAGGTGGACCCCAGGGTCTACCTAACGAAACACTAGTAAGGTTTTAGAATAGGTGGATCCTGCGGTCACCGTAGTAAAATAAGTAGGTTTAATCAAGGTGTTCCGGGGGTCCACCAATCCATAATTAAACCTTCTTAATCCTCTATGGCTATGGTGACTCCGGGGTCCACCAATCTTTAAAGAAACCTACTTATTTCACAGCGGTGACCCCGGGGTCCACCTGTCCTAAAACCTAGTATTTCGCTAGGTAGACCCCAGGCCCCGGGGTCCACCTTAAACGTGCTTATTTATCACTACGTTGACCCCGGGGTCCACCAATCCTTACTTAAACCAAACCTTATTTCACTACGGTGACTCCGGGGTTCACATCCTAAAACCTAGTATTTCGCTATGCAGACCCCGGAGTCCACCTATCCTCTACAGGACTATACTAATACTATTATTATCAATTTGCAATTTTCATTGATTAGCATTTTTTTTTTTATATTGAATCAGAGACTCGCTGTCTAGAAAGTCCACTGCTAATGCTATTTTTATCAAAGAAAATGGCACAATTTGATTTTATGACATGCTAAAAAAGGAGTTTTTCAAAAATCCAGAAAATAACATAAAATGATTATATAGATCTATATATATATATATATATATGTATTTTATTATGCATACTAAAAGACTGAGCAGAGGCTTACAATGTAAATTCTGTGCTCTACAAGTAGAGAAAATCTTAAGTTTGCGCAAAACAGATTTTAGAAAAAAAGTTGGATCTAATTATTCTAATAAAAGTAAAAGTGATTGTTATGGTGGGATTTGTTATTATTAACTCTGGAAATACAGTTATCTGCTGAATCTAAAATTAACTAGAACTGTGCAATTCGTTTTATTTCAATTCCAAAGCCCAAAGGCATAGCAATAAGTCAAGTTAGATCTAGATCTAGCAGTTGTAGGCTCTCTGGCTGCTTCTAGCATAGGCCTGCTACTACTGATTCTAGACGAGGAATCTAGATCTAGCTATCACCTGCACTATTAAAGTCAAATATATGGTAAAATAAAAACAAAACGGTGAATTGTTTTGTCAGTCAGTACATCCCAATTGCCATAGCCGCACGTATTAATAGTTGATATAATGCAATACCGAAGCAATACGTTATAACAGTGTGCAGGGAAGAGCGGGGTGCCCGGGTCGCTGACCGGTTGGTTCGGAGGTTCGGCTTTTGTAGATCTATGCATTTTTTACGGAAAGCCCTATAATTGGCCTATTACTAGATCTATTATTAGTGTTGTGAAAACTTCAACCTCTACAGCTCAGGCGTCAAAAGACGTTGAAAAATAATAATACGTCCTGAAGTATCATAATTTATACAGAATAACACAGCCAGTAGTTTTTATTTCATAGAGTTATAAAAAATAAAAATTGCCTTATTTTCAGAAGCAAATTTTAATAGTTCCAGTTCTACTGAATCGATTTTCACGCGAATTCAACCATTTTGATGATCTTTCTTTTCCTTTTAAAAAGATATAGGCCTGTGGGATGTGGCAGTGCGATTAACACTGAGTTGTTTAGATCCATCAAAACAGGAGGCTTCGTGGCCGATCACAAAAGTCTACGGGGCTTATCGAGGCCGATTCGCCCTGCCGTGTGCACGTTCACTAAACTGCCTACTAGATAGAATCTACTACCACAGATTCTCTACACGATCTTTGCTACTACTACAACATGTACCACTACGAGACAGTACGAGAGAGTGCCACTCAGGCAAAGATAGTGTAACTTTGACTCAGCCACGTTGTGTACACACTTTTTATACCCCAAATTTGACCCGGAAGTCCATTCGGACGATTTGACCTTTTCATTGACCAAAGTGTGCCAAAATGGTAGCCTAGCTTTTGCCCCTCCATGAAGGAAAAATCTGGCCCTCATTCAAACCATTGGTATTGAGCAAAATTTTGCGTATTGTGCTTTGTTCTTACAATATTCATTGTGATTATGATTTATAAGTTGTACACTGAGATAAAACTGTACTAAATGAGAAAGGTGCGCCATGATGAAAGTGGAACGAACTCAGTCGCCTGAAAAGGATAGTTTGAGCATGTGTGGCCTAAATAAGCTAAACCCCCCTCCCAGACCTTATTTAGGCCACATGTGGCCTAAATAAGCTCCCCCCCCCTCCCTTACCTTATTTAGGCCATATGTGGCCTAAATAAGCACTCCCAAAAACATTCGTTGCGCTTCAAGAGTCATGTGCCTGTGCTTGAGCTGTCCATAGTGTGGCGAGTGAATATTGAATAGTAAGAGATATTCTCTAAAGAATTGTTTTTTAATTCTTGTAGGCTCCTCTTATCACTCTGTCTCGTAACCATCAAATATAGAGTAATTCTGTATTATATATTTATGTTAATGGTTTTAGATAAATTGTGCTCCAGATTTTTCTATGTTTGAGAAAAATGAGACGAAAATCCGTTTTCTGTATCTGTTTTTAAAAAATCACACAGCATTCGAATGGCTCTGCCAAGCTTCGAATAGCTGTGAATAGTGCAAAAATCATGAATTGTCGAATAGTAAAGTCGAATGGGCACAGCTCTAGTGTGAACCTCTAGTGGCTAATTTGTTGGCGGTATGTCGGTGCAAATTTACATTAATTCGATAAGGACCGTATAACTTGGATAGTTGGCGGATGGCGGTGTAAAGGCTCAAGTTCTATGTTTGTGTGGGCGTTCTTTTCGTACATTGGCAAAACTTGGCTGTAAGCGGAGCTGACGGTGCAACAAGGTTTGACTGTACTTTCAACAGCATTTGATCTGAGTTCAAGGACCAAGATGAAGCCCAAAGAGGGAACTGGCGTGTGAGAAAATATAAAGCAAAAATGGACCACCACCACCACCACAGTTAATATTAAATTTTGACAGCTAAAAGTTTTCTTAACTTATTAGTTAATCTCTATAGTTAGTATTTCTGTATGTATTTTCTGACCCCTCCCCCATTTAAAGTTTCAGACCCAGTTGGAAAGTAGGCGGGAAACTGATTAATAGACCGAATGGGGAGGGTTAGGTGATGTCAATTTCAAAGTCTTCTTAGGGTAAGTCCTCTTACTCTTTGTACCATTTTGTGAATTTCTACTGTATCTGTACTTTGTATTTTTGTCCTGTGCTTTCAGTACAAGAAACCCGGAACTGTTCTGGACTTCGAGAAGAAAATGATGATGGAGATCAAAAAGTTGAAAGCATCCAAAGATGGAGACGTGGACTGTACTCCAAGCTGACAGAAGATGTACAGGATTTTAAATAATTTTGTCAAATCAAGGTCTCATTTCTAGCATCATTTCCAATATATGCAATTCAATCACTACTGCTATTTCATATTATGTGCTCAATAAAAACCAAAAATGCATCCCTTCTCTACCCTTTGTCTAAAAATAATTTATATAATTTGTCAACTTCAACTTCAAAGATCCAAAGATCTAGTACCAGAGCTTGTTTTAATTTTTAGGGCACGAAAAAAAAAAAATCACTTTTTGTACATCAGCTTTGAAGACAAGACTGAGACTTAGTTCAAAAGACAAATCACTTCAGTACTTTCAAACGTTCTGAATTATTCTGCAGAAAAAGTCACAAAGGCAACTGATCACTGACCTGCTACCAGTCAATTTCACCTGTCCACGGTAAAAACAGGAGAAAGACAAATTGCTCTGTTTTATCTTCTCCTGTTTTTACATGCGGGTCTAAGAGTTGGATGACGAACAAAAAAATGAAGGTCACAGCGAAATAAGATTCGGATACTTTTTCTTTGATGCTAGTCTAAATCGCGTAGAAAAAATAATAGGTTATTTACAGCGTGCTCCTAAAACATCAATACATCAAAAAGTTTACCTATTTCCATCAACATTGCACACTAACGCCTATGAAACGCAGTCCAAAATACAAGTGAGTACTTTTCGAAGAAACGTGTAGCAACCTCTAGACAGTCTTGGGGGGACACATGTGATTCGTAATTGCACTAAAAATGCGGCAAAGGGTGGTGTTTAAAATAGGGCCCTATTAAAGAAACTTGAAGATTACTTGATCAATTTTTTTTTTTATATTTGGTCGCTGGCCTATAGAAGTGCCATGCAAAGTCACATTAGCAAATTGATTAATGAGCTGGAACGTTTTTAACACAGCCAGACATTGTGCAAACTACAGAGCAGAGACGGAGGCTCTAATACATGCCGCAAACATCATCAGGGATGTGGTAGACCCCCACAGCCAAGTAGTATTCTTAACAGATGCCATGTCAGTAATTTGAGTAATGCAGGCAATCACTTCCGGAAAACTTCCAAGGCTGCGAGAAGTAATTGAGAGTATCCCATGCCTGAGTACCGTGTCGCCGTGGATCCCATCACACTGTGGTGTCTTAGGAAACGGACAGGCCGACAGGATGGCCAAACTAGGTGCACAGAAAGAGCAACTAGACGACAGCGTCAACTACACAGAAATAAAAACTCTTATAAAAATTAAAATACACTACTTAAAGCACCACACACCTCAGATAGCTACCATGAGCTGTCTCGCCTAGAACAAATGATTATCTTCAGACTAAGAACTCAACACACAAGACTGAGACAACACATGTGCAGACGTTTTAAGCTAGTACAATCACCAAAATGCCAGTGTGGAGAGACGGACCAAACTGTGGAACACATCCTTCAGCACTGCAAGACGTACAGGGCCCTGAGACGGGAAACGTGGCCAATCCCATTGACACACACTGCACTGTAAGAGAAACTGAGCAGAATGGCCCAGTATTTTTTTTTTAGTACGGGGTTTTAGGTCGTATGAGCGCGCGGAACAAGTTGGGTTTTTTTCTCAATAGCTCACGGCTGGGCCCGATTCTTGTCAATATTACTAATTAGAATGTTTTTAAATGCTAAAAATCGAGTGTAAATAGATTTTTAAATAAAACAACTTTCTAAATAACACTTTAAAATTTCAAGCAATCTATTTTTATAACTTCCCATAAAGGCCAATGGCCTTCATCATTAAATCTAAATTTCTGTTGGGAACAACTACGGAAAAAATATCTTTCACTTTCAATTTTTTTGCATTTTAAGTATTTCCTTCGGGTCTCTCTGAAGTCTAGACATTCGGTTAAAATGTGTCTAATGGTAAAATCTGTGTCGCATCCGACACAGAACGGCTTCTCATCTCCCTGAAAGAGGTATTTGTGCGTTAGGGCCATGTGTCCAATGCACAATCGAGTAAAAATGACTTCGTCTCTTCTGGAGAGGTCCGAAGGATTTCGCGGTCCCAGTTTGGGTTTAATATTGTGGAGTGTTATTTTGTTAGTTTTTTCCAGTGGCTCTCCCACAGAGATACGATCGAGAGGAAGAAGATCTGACCATACACATGTTAAAAAAAGAAAGATACAATCATTGGCTTTTTTTGCATACTTGCAATGGAGGATAAAAAAGCACTTCATCTCAAGCACATATTAATTATATTTAAGCTTCTAAAAGTTTAACTTAACTTTAACAAATGTGAAGAAGAGGAGGGTCTGGGACCAGACAAAAAGATCAACTTAACCAGTACTTTGATAGCTTTTAAGTGTATAAATAGTATAAAGCCATAAACTTTCACCACAGCTGTGAAATTATACAATTTTTTTAGTTTCACACCGACAGCTTTTACTTTAATTTTGAGGTAGATAAAAAAAGTATGGTGTTTGCTTGTCAACCTAGAGGCCTAGAGGTCCAGACTTAAGTCCAGTATCAGTTATTTTTTCCAGCTGTTTTCTACATCCCTTGATCCTCGGATAGGTAAGATTGAACGATTTCGGAGATCTTGTGGAAGTTTCGCATGTAAGAGTTAAAGATCCGAAGGCAGTTCTAAAATTGAAAAGAGTAGGCCCTTTGGGCCACCAACCAGGCAAAACTCAAAATTAATTCCAAATTGAAACTGAAGCTACGGTACTCTAGTCAGTACATTATAAATATTAAGTGCATCTAAAAAGCAGCACATGGCTGTCTGTCAGGTAAGGGATGATTTTATGTTCTAATACATCAATGTAAATTAATCGGCCATTTACAAACTGCATTGTGAGATATTGATAGCTACCCCCTGAGCTCTAGCAGGGTATGCAGAAAAAGAAGAAGATTTAACATTTGCTCGGGTGCGGTGGGCCTTTTTTTAATAACACCCTCTTCAGTTACACATGGAAATGGTGTGGGCTTTATTGGCAAGACACCAAGGATGTGGGGTAGAATACTTGTGGTCTTCATTGAGTCTGAATCATGGACTTTCAATAAATGTTAAGGTGCCCATCCCATCAGAGCCGATGCTAGTTTGAAGGCATAAATTCTTAAGTTAATCAACCAACTTGAGAGTTGTCTTTAAATTAAATGTCAAGGTCAAAAATTCTATTTAACTCATTCTGTTTGGAATAGCATAAACACAGGTAAAAGTAAAACCTTTCAAAATCATCTTCTTAGTATTTTGCCGAAAGTGGTGAAGAAAGAGCAGAATTAGTACAGTAGTCTCCGCCTAAACGCACGGCATACAAAAGCATGCTCTGCTCAAACACATGCTTTCGTCATCTGAGGGGTTTTTTACTATATAATAATTTAGATGTACAAACGCACGGTCACTCTCTCTAAACGCATGCTCCGATCCTCAAAACACGCCAACAGATTAAACTTGACAAGGGGAAATTTGCGCTGCAGCCTTCACAGTGTCTAAACAACTAGATAATTTAGCGAGACTGCATGTCACGGAGAAAAAAGAGGGTCATGGACAGCATTTTCACCACACCTCACTTTCCAGACAAGTAGATCTAATATCTTCGGGTCGCCTGGGGTGGAGAAAAAAATTTTTTTCGGGGGGGGGGGGGGGAGGGGGGGTTAAGGAGGAGGGACTGAAATGTCTTTTGATAGGTCACTCGAAATGCGTTTTGAGAGAATGTTTCTGACTGGTGTTTGAATGACTGCATCATACGTCATGTTGGGTACCGTAAGTTAATAAAGTTAGGCCTATGATGCTCAACACGCGTGAATGCTCTAGAACACTAGATAGGTCTGTATAGGATTAAAGATTAAAAGTCAAGTGATCAGCTATAGTCGAAGAACTAGATCTAGAAATAACGTACTTGTTCAGCGAATCACTCCGATTCTGATGTCATCCCTACATTTGCCAAGTTGCAATAGATGACACGTAGTCGGGAGCGGTCGCTTGGAAAGCCACGTGGCTGAGTGCCTTTTCCTTATGACTGGATCTATCACCAACAGTTTCCTCGTATCTGTTCCCGACATTTTTAGTGCGTATCAGTAAAACAAGTCCGTCTTTCTGCCCCCCCCCCCCCCCTCCAATTCAACGACTTAGTATTCATACATAACCGCAGTCTGTGAATCTTTCACAAAACAGTCACGTGACGTCACACTGTTGACCAAAGTGACCCCACCCCCAAGGGAGGTCACTTATATATCAAGGCAATGAGATAACTGCGTGCCTTCCTCCCTTTATACAGGTTCGTGTAAATGCACGCTCCGTATAAACACACGCTAAGGAGCCCTCCCGAGCACCGTGCGTTTAGGCGGAGACTACTGTACCGGTACACAGCCATTCACTTTCATCCTTCATAAAGTACAGATTCGGACAGAATTCAATCATTATGTCAAAAAGGAACATCAGTTTTATTGGAAACTGAAAGCATTGCATGGAAAAAACCCACAAATTTGTGAAACATATTTCCTTTACATATCAACAAACACATAACCTGTCAAAAGAATGCCTTACATCTACCAATTAAAAGAAGCAAAAGAAAGAAAAAGAAAATGCTTTCGTGGATGAAAAAAGTAGATATAATTTTCTTGAATTTTTAGTGATTTGAATAAATTACATTTGCTTGTTTTAAAACTGAATAAATGAAACAAAGAAACTAGCACTCGCAAAACATGAAAACAGACTGGCCATTCTCATTAATTCAAGAATTGAAAAAAAATTTTTAAGGAACCCATATTGCATTTTTGATCCCTTCAAATGAACTAACTTTTATTTTTCAAAACAAAACATTTCATATGCTCTCTCAAAGTCTGTCACTACTGTCAGGACAAAATATGAGGTAAGGTTGTCTGAAAAAAAAAAAGTCAGTGAAACACATCAGTGGACACAACAAGCTAGAGAGAACATATAATATATATATATTGGCATCAATATTTACATTCCACACATTGCACCTCCACCACAATTTAACACTGTGTATGTGATGAAGCGTGAACCATACCGCAACTTAAGAGGCTGGAGTTCGTAGTAAGTTGTTTACAGCCCAAAATACAAAAAGATCAACAATTTTACTTATATGCAGCTATACTATTAAAAAAAACCAAACAAACAAACAAAAAGATAAATATTTTTAAAACAGTATCAGGGTTTTGTGATGGTATTCATTCACCACGAGAATACTGGGCAAAAAGCAAAACAACATTGCTGGTAGAACCTGAAATGGAGCAGCTGGATGGCTCTTCAAAAGTGAAACAAAAATCGCATTTTTACACTAAGCATTAATGAAAAGGTCACCTATACCACAGCCAATGCACTATAGTAAATAATACAACACAGTAACTAAACTTCTACCAGACTTTTTCCCTAAGCTAGAGCACAATGGGACTAAGCTTGAAATGGAGACCTACACATTGTACAGCAAAGTCATCAAATGCTAAATTAGACACTCATCAGTCATATCTGAGTATGGCATGAAATTTGTTTGGGAAAGGGCAAGAAATAAAGACTGCCATCAATGACATAGTCTAGCATGACAAATGGTGTGTCGTATGCCACATGTCATGGCAAGTACCAATTTCCGTAAAATATTTTATTTCTTGTTATACAGATTTTGACCATGTGATCTCCAAGGTAGGCATTATCATACAAAAATTTATTGAGCTCACAACTTTACAAGGCAAGAGGTAGCCTGGAGCATGGTAGTCCAAATTATGCCTCCCCACTTCATGGACCGCACTCTCATAACAAAGCACCTAACAAGAGTTGGTCAAACAACGGCCTCACAAAACATCTTTCTTGTGATAAGCCATTAAACAGGAGAGCTATTAAACAGACTCCAACATTGACCCATCTTTGTAGAAATTTGTCAGTGTCAAGACTGACCAAAAGCCAAAGTAATAGCTAAGCATAAAAAAATTGATCCAAGTCATATGCCTAAATATTATTACATCTTATCAAGAACACAACTTTCATTTGGTTCAGCTGTTAGTTGAGCAAGCTGTTTGTTTTTTTAATGGAATAAAAGAACATTCACTGATTGTTTAGTTCATGTGGAGGTTCCATGGAAAGAGCTTGTGGTCATGGTCAACAAAATTTCCTCATTCTGTCTCTATTGGAAAATACAAAATTTCATTTATCCCCTGAAATCATGACTGTATGGCAAATAAATCTATACTGCCAAAGGAGTTCTCAGGGCGTTTCCAAAAGATTGATGCTAATCTTGAAAGAAAACACCTTGACCAGAATTTTTTTATTTTCCTACAAGATATTTCTTTCATCAATTAACAATATGTCCATCAACTTGCCCACGAAATGACATGGAACAGGGCTAATATGAGCTCGATTATCTCAAGACAAGAAGTTTTACAGGATGGGGATCGGAACAAGCCTCCTCCTCCAGAAAGCATTTTAAGTTTAAGACAATAGCAACGACATTGAAAACCAATAGAATGAGCATTCTATATGACAATGCACAGACACTACCTACTGAGTTGACAATGAGTGGACCTGATGATATATTTTATTGCATAAAAGGTAAGCACATCCGAAAAAAGTTAACTCTGAACTCTCACACTAAATCGCAGAGGACTTCAAGAATTCAGACTGCTATTTTTTTCACAATTTCAACGGGGAGAGAAACAAAAGTATTAACTTAATAAAGCCATATATGGTTCTTACCACATAATCTTCATCATAACAAATCTTTTTTCAATGCCATTGGGCTGTAAAATATCAGGGGCATCCCAGTCTAGCTGAGATGTATTGTACTAACATTAACAACAGAAAGGTTGTGAGACAGAAACTCCGCTTCTCCTGATGAGAAATTGGTGTAATCTAACAAAAGATACGATACGCTATTTTATTTTCCTCAATTCACTAAGCTGCCAAAAATTATGACTTGCCAGTCTGACTGCATACTGAGAGTATATATTGAACTAGTGCAGCATGCACCCTGCCAGTCTGACTGCATACTGAGAGTATATATTGAACTAGTGCAGCATGCACCCTGCCAAGTTCTGCAGGGAACCCGGTAAATTGGAATTAACTTTTACCATAAAAGAATTTTATTGGAGTCCTGTAAGCCTTCTATCGAAAGGGATAAATAGTCTAATTGCCTGAACTTGACCTTTGAAAGACTGACGCACACACATTTCAGGATACATCAATCTCTAGTAGTGTACATTCTAAGAAAGGAAGACTACATAGATAACCTAGGAAAATACCCCCAAAAATTAATAGATAAAAACAAAGTATGCAATGGCCAGCATTCCTTTCAGAGCTTTGTATCACTTTCGTGAGCCCATTTTGAAAAAGCTGTTTTGTTAGTGGTCTCTACTCAAACTCAAAAACATTTTGAGTGGGTGGTTGGAGGGTGCTCTGGTGTGGTTTGCTTCTACTTTCCTATCAAACATCTATCGTCTTTATCTCTCCTCCTTTTTCGTGTTTGTTACTCTCTTGTAACACCTCTAATCTTCTATATGACCTTATTGTGTTGCAAGTGCCGTAAAACACTTACTAAAACTAAACTAAAACATTTCGGTATCTTCACAAAACAGATAAATATGATACAAATGGTTTGTTCAGATAAGATAAGAAAATATGTGGGTGGAAATACAGAGGGAATGATAACATTACTAACTGTCATAGATAAAATAGGTGCATGGCACATCAACATCGGGATTTTCAAAGTTTGAAATTGAAAAAAAAATTATAAATAACAAGAGCAAACAAATGTATCAATGGACCCACCAATGTAGGTAAAAAAAGAAAGAACATGTTCAGAAAAGCCTAATTCCTTATTTACTGTTAGAGTACTGTAGTCTCAATAATTTCCCAAAAAGGTATCGGACTTCAGTACCACAGGCATAGTACTGCGCTGTGATTGGTGATTTATAAAGACAGAACATTGGGAGTTTCCGGAAAAATGAAGAAAAAGTAAGATTCTCCAAGTTACTCAGCAGTTGTTTCAGCAGATGAGGGCACTTTCCCCTTGCTCTTACTTTGTTCTGAAAGAATTTTTTTTTAAAATGAACAGCAGTTGTCTAACAGCCAGTTCTGAATCTGGGTCAAAGCTTTTATTATCGGTAATTCTAAAGATAACTGGCTTAGTTATCAGATTTAGAAGGTGACAGTGATTGTACTGATTGCGACAACAGTCTATGGTTAACACATAGAGACTTTGACAATGATGCGGACTATTGAGTAGAGGAGGGAGAAGGAGGGGGAAGTGCCACTCCTTCTACTATAAAAACGGTAAACCTGAAATCTTACCCAGTTATATAGATCAATTCCAATAATTCGGTTTGCCAGACATTGAAAAAAAAAGCAATGGAACAATGCCACATGTAATGGTAGGTGACCATTTTCTCTTGTTTTACTTTCATCTTCTTCAACATTTGGTTGTTTTAGATTATATTATGCTAAATACAACTTGGCTTCATAAAGTGCAAGTGAAATATTTTCTATGTAAAAGTATACGCAATTCAATCTGGTATGCTAATGATGTACACAATATAATATAACTAAGTCATTTATTTATCATCTTTTATCAACATTCTCTCAGCTCTATTTCATAATCAAAATGAAAACTGCCACAATGTGACCAATTTATACCCATTATCAGCAAGCTAGATGTCTTCTCATCAGTTCTTGGACGTGTCTATAAAATCTACATTGTCCATCACCAAAATTTAATTGGCAATGGGTTTGTAATGTGCACAGATTCAGTTTTCACAATTCCTCTGGTTGTACAGATATTAATATGGCCAATAGGAAGGGGGGTGGGGAGGCACTTCTCTAACAGAGAAAATGTACGTGATAACATACCAAAATTCATTTTGTGCTTGAGAAAATATGATTCCACAAAGAAATTGTAGACAAACAGGAAAGAAGTAGAACTTGCCAGTAGCACCCTCTAGATTTTGGGGATTAGCATCTACACAGACCTAAGAGCATATCTTTTGTAAACCCAATAAAATAAGTACACGATTTTTTTTGTTTAAAACATTTATCCTTTGCTAATATTCACGACCAAAATAATAGGAATAAAAATATATTTCATCATGTTAGCAAATATAACCTTGTCAAAAGACACTAAACAATGCATTGTTTTATTTTGTTTCTCTTGGGGGGGGGGGGGGGGTAAAAACTTTTGGTCCGTCCAGTAGACATTACATTCTCTTCAGAACTTACAAAAAATAAAAGCCCGAAGTCTAATAAGTAGCAACTGTTTCACCAGAAAAAGTTTTTAAAAAGGAAGTTGTATGGAGTAATCATATAAAGAGGGTCTAATTAAACCTACCTGTTGCTGACAATACTTTCAGTGTAAAAATAGAAATTTTACTCAATAAAGTTCAGAATGATATGCCTGACCTTCATGACAGGCTTGAAAAGAATACAAGCATAAACTTGAGAGAAGTAAAAGAGTTGTGCGGATAAACAAACTGTACCAGCCCGAAGCAGTTAATGGAAAATATTGGAAATATTTTACTCAAAATTCTTGAGCATTTTAGGCCAAGATTTTTATTGGAACCTGATGCATGCAGAACTAACACTGATAACACACTCTTTTATTGATACAAGATGAGGAAACAGTTAAGAACACAAACAAACCACACTCATGGACTAAAAATGGATGACTATACTAAAGAAGCAGTATGAATGCCTCTTTGAAAGTCAGTATTATAAAAATACAGTACACACAATACACAAATCTCAAATTACGAGATCTGTGAAACAAGAAACAGACTATAAGAAGTTGACAAAATGCACGATCAGTGGTCTAAAGCTTTCGCTCCCACCCATGAGAAATCCCTTCACTTCAAATACAAAATTTAAAAAAAAAAGGGGGGGGGGGGGAACTGATAAGGGAGGGGGACATGAACTTGCATAATTGTTAACTCCACAATCGAACATGCAATTATTTTCATTTACACTCGTATGTACACCCAATCCCCATTCCACCGTTATGAAAAAGTCTCTGTGGACCATTTAGAGCAACTCCTCAGAGTCATACAAGAAAGTGTTCAACTTGAACAGCTTTCATTTTCGCACCTGTTTAAGGTACTGCAGCATAGTGCACTGGTAAAACTTGCTACACGTATCAGGAAGACAAAATTTCCCCATTCTTGAGTAGTCGACAAATAAGAAACAAACAGATCAAGAACACCCTTGAAAATCATTCGAAACAATCCTCTTTTCATAAGTATCCTTCAAGAGTTGAAGAGCCAGGTACATTCACAGCAGGCATCCAGACAGTCACTATCACAGAAATGCCTAGGGAGAAAAACAGCATTGGTCAGACACCGGCAACACCTGGACAAAAAAACATACGAAATAGATATTACAAAACAGAGGAAAGACTGAGCCTACACCTAAAGTATGAAAGACATGGTACCCCCCACACCAAATTTCAGTACAGGAAGAGTACCAGAACTGAAAAAATAAAATTTAATCATTATGACATTTCATAATTTTCTCTATCAGAGTCTTCCATGTAGAGTTTCCCTACATGAGATCTGTTGGGCAACAAAGAGCCATCTAATGAGCTGTAAAAATAGTATGTAAAGTTAAGTAGTAATAGTATGTAAAAAAATGTTATATATAGTTGCAGAATACAAACGTCTGAAAAAATTTGTTACCCATCACACGAGGGCCACCAGAGTTCAATAATGCAGTCGGGACATAAAAGTTGTACACAAAATACAGAGAGACATTATCTCCTGAAACTCACTTACATGTTCCCAGCCATAACCTTAGTTCACAGATATGTCATCCTCATATACACGCTTTCGACTTGAATCATGACTGGAAAAAAAGGGGGTGGAAAACGTGGCTTAAATACAATTCAAATAAGTCAATATAATAGCTGTGGCACAAATAAATAACCTGAGCCTGTCCTAACAGAAAAAGCACTCTATTCAGTTTTACCAAATAAAAAAGGACAGTGGCCTTAAAAATAAAATATTTTTTTCAGTATTCTATTCATGCACTGTGTGACAAATCATGGAAAATGTGTTCTACTTATCAATATGAACAAAATAATGATTACACTTACAGATATAAAAGTAATAAGACAGTTATAATTATATCAAAGATACACATCTGTGACATTTTAGAATTGTGTGTTGTTCACTTTCAACAACATAACAATCAACAATACAAAGAAAGCACGAACCCGAAAATCTACTTTCAACCATTGATTTTTCATTAACATCAAAACCCTGCTGTTTCGAGGATATTTTTTAAAATCACACAGAAGGCCCTACTGAACCTAATCAAAGCGAAATTATCACCCCCCCCCCCCCCCCCCCCCAAAAGCCCTTCATTAGAACAAACAACAAAATCCATATAACACCAATTACTTTTAACCAAAAAAAAAAAGATAAAGCAAACTGCGCACAAACTTGTTACCCTCTAAGAGATACATATAAATGTGGGGTCCATTATTCCATCTTTCGGCCATTCGTGATTATAGGCAGCCCCCTCTAAGAATAGTTACAAGAAACCCCTGTATGAAAAATGAATGAAACTTGGCAACCCATCAGAATAAAGCTAAACCTACCGGAGAAATTGCAGTGTATGTGCGATTTTCTGTTTTTCAGAAACAAAGAGGAGCTGCTGCATGGCCGTTGACCAGACAGGCGCCCAACATTATATCTCCTTTATTACTGTAAAATTTCAGATCCCTGTGTGTAGTATATTTTATGTCCCAACTTGAAACTATCACCCATCCACCAATAACAGACTATAGCCAGAAACTGGAAGAGAAACTGAACAAGCTAGCCTACCAGCATGCGAAAGGCATGTACTCCCTAGGTAGAATATGCTTGGCAGCCTAAAACTAAATAAGTCACCAATGAGTCCACTGTCGGTTTTCCCTATACCACTTTGTTAATTGTAGAAGGGATGATCGGAGAACAACGCTGATTCTTTTAAGATCTAAGTTATACCGTTTCTGTAACAAGGGTACATTCAACTAACTTCTGTCCAGTATGTTCAAAACAAGACCAAAGTAGTTTTTAAGCAAAGATGCGTTGATAACTTAGGGGGTTTTGTAATGTTTGAACCAGTCTCACAAGACTGTGCCCCCCTTTCGATAGCAGTACAAGTGATGTCCCGTAATTAAACAAATTTTTATGTAAATATTTGTCTCAAAGATCTAATAAAGACATTAAAAATTTGATAGCAGAAATAGAGTCTGCACTAGAGTTGGGGCGAGCAGACGGATGGGTTCGTTACTCGTGGACTCAGTCTGAGCGAGCGGGTAACGGACAGCCACGCGAGCGGACTGTGAACCCCAAGACAGTTCGTTTTTTGGGTCCGCTCCACAATTTTATTCACTGAGTGGACGAGCGAACGGACGAACTCTAGCAGACGAGATACTCGACGCGAAGTTAGGCGCGTCGTCTATTGCTTGTTAATTAGGCCTGGTGTTTCAAGCAACTAGCGGTGCCACAAGGAGTGACAGGGGCTGGTGACATAATACTAAGTGTGTAACCTTTCACTTTGCGTGGGGCACACTGTGTACGTTGCAATTATCGGGAAGGCGAAGTGTAAAGAATTCTCAAAGGCCTTTGAAATTTCCTCCACGAATGCTACAATGTGGGGAAGGAGGCTAATTTGGTGAATATTTTTTGTTGTTTTTTTTGGGGGGTGGGGGTGTAAGTAGTATGCAAAGGAAGGAGTCGCTCCCCGTCCATCCGCCCACTTGAATGCATGGAGTTTCTCCGTCCGCTCGCTAAACGAACTCTGTTGTCTCTGTCCAATATGTAGCAAGTAGCGAACTACTCTTCACAAGCGGACGGCTCGTTACCCGTCCACTCGTTTGCAGGTAGTGCCAGCAAGTAGTTCGTTACTCGCGGACGCTGATTTAGCGAGCCAGACCCAACTCTAGTCTGCACTAAAAATCACAAAGAGATGCCAAGTTTCATTCATATGATCCAATTCAATACTGACCTATGAACAGTATCCCCTCAAAATGCATCGAGAATTGTCCAATGTATATTTTCCTATATAGTTGTCCACAAAAATTTAGCGACAAAAAATCCAAACAGCTTTTTTTTTTTTACCCACGGATTTTTTAAATACCCCCCCAGTTTTTAGAGTTTACTCCTCTTTCATTAAGAGCTTTTTTTAATGCAATTAGGATAAAAATCTAATTGTTTATTGTCATTGCTCAAAAAATGTGTAGCAACAGCAAAACGAACTTCTATAAGTAAACAGCAGATAACTGTCAGTTTTGCCAAGAGGCATTGTCAGAAAAGCAGACCCCAGCACTTCATTGTTTCACAAATATCACATCGTTTTAACTGTTAAAGAAAAGAACAACTTCCCAAGCGATCCCTTATGAACTAAAGGCCCAATCACAGCATTACACAGAGCGTGGACACTATAAACTAGCGTACAGCACTTCCAGCATTCCAGCAACCTTTGTGAGCAACTCATTGTAAAAAAAAACCATGACCCTTATCTAATGGAACTTACATGCTCCTACAAAAGGTGCAGGATTGGATTTAATGGAGTTCAGCTGCAGTTGCTATTATTACTTTGCAAAACAATATCTATTGAGGCCTATTTCTAACGACAAAGAACCACGGATGAAGATTAAGAAATGCCAGGATCAGCTCAACTAACACACATACACCCCCCCCACCCCCATTTTATCTTACATAGCAAAAATCTAAAGATTGTAGCAAGATGCAACATGCAAAATTTTTGTGAAAACTCACCTCTTGAAGTTGTGCATACCAGCTATATGCTCTTGTACTTTCCGGGCTTCCTGTGCGTATTGCTCCAACAGAGTAGGATCCGTGGGTGGAAGGATATTGGGAAGGTATCGAGAGAACAGCCCTGGATTCAGCTTGGAATAATCTGTTAGAAATTAAAATAATCTCTCAGTAAAGGAAAGTTATTCTGGTGGAGAGTCACAGAATTTCACATCACAAACTTTGAAAAAGGGGAAAACACTTCCTTCTTTAACTTTCTTTCCAATTATAAACTTAACTGTGGAGTAAACCTAGTTATGACCACCAGGCCTGGAGTGGAGTGGACAATATCAAACCTTTCCGAACATCCCACATTGTTACAGCGAGTTCTGTTTCAATTGCAATGATAAGTACGTATTTGAGGCTACAAAATCAAATGACTCCACAGTGGCACCGTACAAAATCAATTCTAGGCCATCGGAACATTATTAAAACACAAGATATATTTTCAAATTACTTATGGTACAAGTACCACAAATTTTATGAAGTTTTTTATCCTTGACATTGGAACAAAGGCACACATGGTACTAGCACTGTTGACAACATAAAATTAGGTGCCAATAGAATGAGCAGATCTCACGGACCCATTAAAGTCCTCCTGACTAGGAACTGTTCAGACTTGCACAGCAAGAGCAACATTTAACATTTCAATAGTTACAAAATTATTATGAAAGTATGGAAAACTATCTCGGAGTACAAATAAGATATAATACGCATTACAAATTATTTCTACAAGTGGTCACTGACCTTCATTCAAAGCATAAAGATTTTTCATTATGCTGGCCATGGTTGGAGGTGAGATGGCAAATGGCACACAACTGACTTCATCCAAAAGCTCTGGAAGTTGAAAGCAAACAAATACAGATTAATTTTCCTTGTTACACATAAAGAAATGAGAATCATACCAGATGAGAAATGGGAAAAAAAAAGAAATTACATAACTAAAGTATTAAGTTTTCCAAGAGCAAGCTGTAGTCCATCTCGTAATTATGTGGATTAGTCTAACTATCAGTGCTGGGACTTGTGACCGTTTATCCAGTCAAAAACATTCAGCTACACACTACCAAAATCCAAAAGACTATGAATTACAAGAATATATGTGTGCGCCTAGAGAAAGCTACCAAAAGTCACGCGAGACCGTTTCGAGCTACAGGCTGATAATGACAAAAATCAGTTTTTTGACCAAAATGTGTTTCAATTTTTTTTTAAAAGATAGATCCACAATTTTTTTGCAATGTACCCAAAGGGTTTTCATTGATTTGACTTCTAAACATTCTATTTTGAATAATTTTGAGGGTACATTAATAAATACCAATAATGGAAACTGCTTTCAAAAGGTGTTGAAATCTATTCTTGAAGCACGTTTTCTCTTCTCTACTATGTTTTACCATTGAATTCTATTCATGATATTAGAGTCAGCTGAATGCCAAATTGGAAATGAATTTTCCGCGAATAAATACATTTAAAAAATCGTTTTTCAAAAGTTTGTATGTGTTCTCACGTTTGTTAAACTTAAAAAATCATTTTCTCAAAATTATATTTTTATACCCTACCTCTCAAAATGTGCTAAAAAATTCAAAGACCCCCGTGTTCAGCATTGAATTTCCTACAACGTACAACCCTTAACTCAAAATGGTCAAAATCGGACTTTTGGTACCTTTCTTTAGGCACACACACATATTGTATAGTATAGTGATGTTTTCTATTGTTTCTTGTTTTTTCAATATCGCGAGATGATTTTGGCATATTCTTTTTTAATCACCCTGTGTATGACTTATATTACAGGAAATATGAAAAAAATCTTTGAACATTTTATCAAATCCTTCTAGAGTTTCTTCCCTAGAGGTTTTTCCAAAATTTGTACAATTGTCAAAAAAGTTGTCTTTAAAACGCACGAACACCTTCATACAGTCTTAAATAGTCTTTCAGACTAGATTTCTCCACATTTTAGATACATCTTAGATAGCTTCTGAACGTCCCAAGAACAATGAGTCATTAGCAATTTACTGCACGCATGACAAAGTTTCCTTTTTTCTTGGGGATAGTGCAGGAAATATGTACATAAAATTTAGGCTTACAGGCGATTTGCTTTATTGATATATCAGCTACTACTAATTTTTCAATAAAGCAAGTAACATCCCTTGACCATTTATTCTTTTTATCTAAGAGATCATAGAAATATACACTATTTGACCTGAAGTGTGGGCTCTATAACTGATAACACAAAGCAAGCGTGCTGTCCTCTTTACATACATTGTGCGAAACTGTCAAGGCTAGCACGTTGAATCGGAGCTCTTTTTCAGTCTCAATGCTTTTGAGTTGTTTACAGTATTATGGCTTGTTCTATCCAGAGTTTTGTCAATGGATAAATGATAAAGGTACCTCCTCATTTCTATTTATATTGATAATATAGTTCGATGGGAAGCGTGAGCTTTGTGACTGATAAAACATAGCAAGGTGAGTTGCCTTTCTCGCATACATTGAGACAGAGCTAACTCGTTATTTTCCAGTTGTTACATCATTTAGTTTTAGTAAGAGTTTTACAGCACTTGCAACACAATAATATCATATAAGTCTATATTGTTATATATGGCTTTTTCTCCAGTCTTGTTAGTGAACTAAGTCTAATATAGTGTAAAGCGCATAGAGCCTGCTGCTGAGCGGGGATATGCGCTATAAAAATGCTATCTATTATTATTATTATTAAGTCGTCTCTTCATTCTCTTTTACTGACAGTTTTATCGATTGGTCTTATATGACAAGCAAACAACCATCTATCAAAGGTTGTGACCTGTGACATCTTGTACACTGTGGAATTTTCCATAGCATGTGGGATGCATATACTACAGTTAGCAGTTATGGGGTTAAACAGAAACAAGCCATCACCTGATAAGTTAAGGTCAACTAAGCTAATTTTTGTTTTAGTAAGAGTTTTACGGCACTTGCATCACGATCAGGTCATATAAGTACCAAAAATTAGAGATGTTACAGGAGAGTAACAAACACAAAAAAGGAGGAGAGATAACGATAGATGTTTGATAGGAAAGAGGGAGTAAATCAAACCAGAGCGTCCACCAACCACCTACAACTAAAGTTAGGATGGGGCTCCATCCATTTAAGTTTTTACCAACAAAATGTGAAAATATGACAACCCCATTTCTTAGACACAATATAAATATAAAATACGAACTAAAATTGGAAGACCCTACTCATCATACCTGGTCTTCCCACAGTGTACCTAAGTAAGTCTCAAATTTTGTAGTTCCTTTTCAAGTAATAAAACAGCAAAGATACTACCCAACACACCACCAATCTACGTTCAGAGTGTAATAAACAGCCAAGTCAAATACTTACTTATTAGCGTGTGAATGTGAATATCTACAACTTTGGTGCGAAAGAGCTTTCTCAGTTCTTCGTTCAAGTCAGTTTTCAACTTGTTTTCAACATAAAAACGATTCTGAAACAAAAAGGAACAAAAAAAATACACAGTAAACACAAACATTCAAAACAACTGTAAGGATGAAAGACACATTGCCCAACTTTCCTATTGAATGAAATGTATGCAAATGTAATATATAAAAGTTTATAAACAATAACACACTGCATCACTTCAAATACAAACAGAGAATCCTTCAGAAAATACAGGAAAACTGACTAGCAGGTGACAGCTTGAGACATGACAAAAAGAACAAGCAAGAAACAAGATTTTTTAAAAAGATAAAAACCGTAGAAAAGAGGTAACACAGCAAATCCAAAAAAACCCTACAAATTCTATTGTTCTTTGAAAACTCATTGACACGATGGGAAACTGTCAGTTCCAAGCAATATAATTCATGTTCTGCTTCTTTCCCTTTACAATAACAGATTCTTCAACATTGATACATCTTTGTTTTGTCACAGCAATTGTACATTCACAACTTTTAATTGCATAGAAACAGAACAACAAATATATATATTCATCTGACTCACCAAATAATTAAAAATTGGAACAATGCCCGTCAGAGCTTGGATGTATTGGTGCATAAGGAAGGAAAACGTCTCGATGAAAGGGATGGATTCTGTTTCCTGTGTTGATACAAACATTTGATTACTATGAAACTAAGGGAAATATACCTAATTTCAAAGCACAATTCACCTCTATACAAATCTCAGGATCGGCTACTCAGAGCAGTGCCACAGCAGAACAAGTATCCAAACAGGAAACCATAAACTACAAGCCTGCCCTGTGTATGAAGCATTATAAGGAAACATTGGCCCAACCCTAAGAAAGGAGTCCCAAAACTACGGGAGCCCGGAGGACCTGTGGCGAAGAGCAGCCATAACACTAGAGACTGGAATGTCCGTTTAAAGATGAACATGAAGACAAACAAAATAGCTCTACTTCCTAACACATTTCGTTGCGCACATACATGTTTCGTAGCGCACATACGTGTTCCACGTGCTCCACTTAATCCCCAGCTGTCAAAATACTGGGATTCCCCATTTGAAGTGACACCTCTAGAAAATTAACCACAACTTTTCATTGCAGTGGCATCCCTTTAAAATAAATAAGTGGGAAAGAGCACTCTTAAGATAATCTAACAATCAAGCCAAACCATTTAAGTGCTCATAAAAATTTTAATGTAGGTCAGTTGTTTTTTACAGAATGAATGATGGCAAAGCAATCCTACACAGCTGAAAGGCATTACACAAGCTTATCATTGAAAAGGATAAAGAAGAACCTATTGAGAGTGGTTCTGATTCTGATGACATTTATGCAAGTGAAATGCGGGAAGATTCTCATTTAGACAATAATAACACAGATATCAATATTATGAGACTGCTTCCTCAACTAAGTACCACCACTTTTATAGACCTGTGAGAGGACCGGGTGGTGTTAAAACAGGGCATGGTCATGCACATGGTCAATGCAGACAGGGTATGGAAAGGGTTTAGAGAAGAGAAACTGATAGTATAAGTATAGGTTGTAGACGGAGACAGAGAGAAATTTCACAGGCAGTTGTTGAAAGCTACTTTTCACTGGTTATGCCCAAGCATACAAATTTTAGCTTGAAAGTTCCAAAATGTACTTGAGCAGGGGGAAGGGTTCCTGGTGAAGATATCTGGTGCAAAATCTGTTCATAACAGAAAATACCCAGAAAGCCATCCTTTTACAAAAGGAACAGTATTGCCTCAATTTAAATGTCGGCAGAACTAGAACTGAACAAAAAAAATTTCCAATATGAAACTCTGACTATGTTCTGGAAATATTGAACAATTAATTGTAACATTTCTATTTTGACATTTCAAAATATCAACGTAACAGTAACATAACAAAGTCACAAAATACATTTAGTAGATTATGGTTTTAATTTAGAAAATTACCCATTCTCATTCAATTTCGACACATAGAAAAAAATATTCATGAAAACTAACGATTTCCTCTTACCTCCTGGTTTCAGCATTTTTTTTCCACACAGCAAAAAAACTGATTAATAAAGAAACACATCTCATCCTGAGTTTCTTATAATTTTAAAATCAAAATAGAATGATAGGTGTCACAGAAAAATAAAAAAGCTTTAGACTAATTAATCCTGAACAAACTTTGTAACTTGAGTTACATTTTTTATAACAACTTTGAGAGTCCACTAGTAACACTTACATGACTTTTAAGTTCAGCATTCAGATACTCCATGTGTTCAGAAAGGTACCTTAATAAATCGTTGTATAGTCTTTCGGAGAACTGTTTGCATACACATTTATAAACACAGCTGAAAAACAAAGGAAAATTTTTTGGTGAGCACACAAAAATGAAGCTACAAATCAGTGTCACAAAAGAAAATTCACGTTTAAAAAGTTATTACAAATATTAGCTTGAAATTGAAAGGTAAGATGTACTAAAGAAACACTTATTTCTTCTGTTTTATGCCCACATCAATACAATTTAAAATATTTATAAGGCGGGCTTTGACCATGCCTGCCAGGGCCAACCCAGACTGAGAGGGATACAACGTCCCCACACTCATTTCTTTTACATGAGACAGCAAGGGCCTAACAGTTACTCCAGAGACGCTGGAGACGAAAAAGATGAGAAATATAGACAGTGGCCTAAGAACCTGGATATCAGGAAACAAAAAAGTAGGTTCCTAGGTGAATACTGAGAGGCCCCACTCAACTGTTATCAGTTTGCTTCCTAGAGTTATTTCCTTTGACTTTGTTTATCATTGTAACACATAGACGATACTGACACCCAAGGGAAAATCAGTGGGGGGGTCCAATGAATGGGCGTGCGCAAGTGAGTACATGTTGAGTTTTAATTGGGGTCCAAGTGAGAACAGGTAGCTTGATGTTTCTCAGTGAATTTTCATGACGTGGCCAGTCATTTTGATCTAATAGAGTATTGGAACTAAGAAACTGAATTATTTACAAAGCTGCATAAGTGAAGGGAAAGAATTACCAGCAATGGGGCGGGGGCAGCTTTTATTTAAGACAATCAGACACTTTGACCATGTAAGAGGAACAAGTGATTGAACTAATTGTAAACCACTTAGCAACTGACCCATTCTGCAAAGCTCGTGTGTAACAGTGTATGCAGTGAGCAGACATAGTTGTCCGCTAGTCCACTTTGCCCCCGCTTCTTTCATCTGCAACCCCAGTTTCAACACTTTCCAACCCCTTCATTAAAAATGGGACCCAATGCTCACAGATCTAGCAATACATCTGGTGCTGTTTCATATTTTCAGTACAACATTATCAAATCAAGGTGACAATGTCGCATTGGAATAGCCTCTGATGCTCATTGCACTGGCACCTAAAACAATGCATACCTACTCAGTCATGCGCTCTCACAAGGTGACATATTTGATTTTTGACAAAAGTTAAAATCTTCCCTTTGGACGTTAGCATTGTCTAAGGGCCATTATTCTACAAGGGCTGTCCCACGGAAAACCGGAAAAGGTCCATACAAGCAACAATCTTTGTCCTACTATAATAAAAATGTAACACATTATACCTCAACATGTGCTTATTTCTCAATGCAATCACCATCCCACTGGATGCATTTTCCCATCGCTGGATTAGCGAGACGATACCCTCCCTGAAGAATTTTTCGTCAAGAGATTTCAACCAATCTTTCACGGCTTCCACGAGGTCTTCGTCGTTGGTGAATCGCTGTCCAGAAATATGGCGATTCATTGGTCTAAAAAGGTGATAATCTGACGGGGCCAAGTCAGGACAGTGAAGGGGGTGTGGCAGAACTTCCAGCCAAACCTTTGGATCCAGTCTTTCGTAGCGTTTGCGGTATTTGGCATTGTATTGTCATGCTGCAAAATTACCCCGCTGGACAACCGGCCTGGTCTTTTTTTCGGCGCACAACCTCTCTCAACTTATCAAGAGTCAAGCAGTATCTGTTAGCATTAACAGTTTGTCCTGGTTCCAGCATGTCAAGAAGCAGAACACCTTTAGCATCCCAGAAAACTGTGGCCATGAGTTTCTTCACCGATGGCTGAACTTTAAACTTTTTCGGGGGAGGTGAAGTCGTGTGCTTCCAAACCATTGAATCTCTCTTCATCTCAGGGGTCATGTAGTGTATCCAAGTCTCATCACCTGTAATAATGCTTCTCAGGAATTCTTCATCGTATTGTTGGAGGTCTCCAGATGCGTTCATGACTCTCATGACAGCTTGGCGACAACGATTAAACAAAGTCTGAGACACTTCAACACATTGCGTCTTGTGGTCAGCTGTCAGCTCTTTTGGGACCCATTGAGCAGAGACCTTTCGATAGTGCAGCTCATCAAACACTATCCTATGGACACTCGACTTTGAAATGTTTAATGACTCAAAAATTTCGCAAATTTTTAGGCACCTGTCTGTTTGAATGAGCTTGTTAAAAGCCACTCTTGTTGTCCTCAGTCTTGGCAGAAAAACAAGGTCCTGGGTGAACTCTGTCATTGACATCAGTATGCCCAGCTTTGAACTTACTACACCACTCATACACCTGTGACTTTGCTATTACTCTCTCCCCGTAAACTAACTTTATTTCAGAGTGTATTTCTATAGGTTTGAGACCTTTTGCTGTCAAAAACCGAATGACAGACCTCACGTCTACCCGTGACCAATTTTCCAAGGGGGTAGCCATCTTTGGAGAACTGTTGCGTTCGTTCGGTTTGTGCGATGCTCATGGTGCCCAATCGGGAAATTCCTAGATGATTGTTTTACAAGTGTGCGTTTACAGAAGGTGAAAATATTGAATAGTTTTCAAATTACAGCCAAATTCCGGTTTTCCGTGGGACAGCCCTCATATCATAGAATAAAGAAGGTAGGAGCTGTGTTGTTCCTCTCGTAATCTGCTTATGAACTGGGTCCACCTAAGAACCTCCCTTTTTCTGTCTCACAGGGTTCATTGGCATAGACCACTTTATATTGAGATCAATACCTTTCAATGGCACTTTCTAGTCCAACTTTCCGGCAACGTTTTGTAATAACCATCACAAGAACCAGAGCATTTACCTGTACATTTGCTCATAAGAAATTGGTATGTAGGCACCCGGCTTCATGTTCAGTAGCTGATTTATTGCAGTCTTAAGCTCTGGCCAGTAGTATTCCTCATAATCTTTTTCTGTTAAGGTCATCATCACTGAGGGCAAAGAAAAGCCAAGGTAAAAAAAGCTAACAAAAATGACTACATCTGTCAATAATAAAATGCAAGGCATGTTAACTTTGTGAGCTGTATGAGGTTCTTAATTTAACTGAACTCTGACTTTCGGACTTATTTCTGATTACTGACCACATTCTTTCCAAGGAAACAAAAAGTTCTCATTTCCCATCTCACTACAGTATAGTAGTCTCGTCATAAGCACACTCTACCCAAACCGTAAACACGCACTTTCGTCATATTGAAGGGTGTGAGTTTTTTAACACCTTGCCCCCACCGGATGCCGATTGATGACGGTTAGAATTAGAAGTCGTCTCTTTTTCCCATGGGACGCCGATCAGCGACGGTGTGATATAGCAGCAAAAACGTCGAAGGAATTATCCCCTATTAGATGTGTGCACTTGTTAAAGTTCCTTTCTGAATCATTTGCGTGGCCTTTGAGAGCGAAAATCAGTTTGTTTACAACAATTGGGAGTAAAATTTTTGGAAAAATGTCGAGTTGACCTGGCATGCTGCTTTACACTAAAATGAAGTAATGAGCATGAATAACTAGATCTAATGTTTTCAGTTCCGATTCTTATTTCTTCTTTGTTGAACATGTGATTATCAATCATGTTTAAAATTTTCTCAAGGTGCTGAAAATTTCATAAATAATGTTCGGGGGTCTTTTTTGTCCGAGAAACAAATTTAGTTTCTGATGTAGCCAATCTGCACCCTGCCTGGTACATGGGGACAAAGGTTGTGCGCAGGTGGAAAATGTTAAATATATAATCATAATTTAGATGTAATCATGTACAATTGCTTCCTGTAAACACCCTCAAAACATGCTAACAGTAAAGCTTGGTAAAGAAAAATCTTTGCTTACAACCTGGAAAGCCTATATCATGAGAACAAAATCAAGTCTAAATAATTGAATGTCTTCGCACAAAACAGTGAAAGTGACTGACAGCGTGTTTACAACCTACGGACACATAGCCATGTTGGGGGGGGGGAGGGGGTGACTGAAAATTACTGAAAGTACCTTAAGATTGGTCACTCAAAATATGTGATGTTTCTCACTGATGCTTGTATGCCTTTTATATATATGTTAAGTTAGGCCTATGATGCACAACACGCGTGAATGCTGTTGTTGAGCACTAGATAGACCTATGGGAATATTAATGATTTAGTCAAGGGATCAACTGTGCTAAAAAAACTTGTCGGTGTACTTGTTCAACATGTCTCTCAGAATGCCTGACGTCATCCGAGCATTTACTGAGTTGCAACAAATAATAGTACGCAGGAGTGGTCGCTTGGAAAGCTGGCTAGACTGGCAGGCCAGCTGTACTTTTAATAATGATGGCTGAATTGTAAATATAACATTTTAGTTTGCAATACTTAAAGTATTAAGTATTTCAGACGAAACCAAAAGGTGCCTTAAGTACGGTTAGCCATTTCGATACTAGATCTAATGAGACCTGTGTACTCAACAGGTTTTGGTCAAAAGAGCCTAACCTAAGTACGGCTAGACCTGCAGGCTAGCCGTACGTACGACTAGACTGGCAGGCTAGCCGTACGTACAACTAGCCACTTCGATTAAAAAATTACATCAGAACAACATCAAACACATCAACCAACAGAAGATAATAAGACCCTTTTAATATATTTATTTGAAGCAAACACTACACAACACAAACACAGTTTGAAAAATTGTTATTTCAACAAAACATACACTTTTATAGGCATTGAAACATCTCACCACCTCAGAGCACACAAAATTGTGAAACCTGCCATATATACACAGATTGACATTTAGTGCTCATATTCCTAGAGTATCAGAGCAAGGAGATGTAGAGTTTTGGAGATATGGGTCTATTGGTTTGGTAACCACTGTATTTCAATTTCTTGTATGTAACAGGGATGACAAAAACAAATAAGCAGCAAAGCAAATTATAGACTTTAAATTCCATTTGTTTAGTAAACAAAGACTTTGTACACTATGAACTCCATTCATAATGGTAATATGAATGACCAACATTGTAACATTGACGCAGTGCACAGAACATGTCATCATTGTTATGTACAAGAAAGGATATACACATTGGACATTATCATTGACAACATATCACAATAGTGAAAGGCTGTTCAAATACATTATAATCAAAGCCTCAGTACCAGAAAAACACATGCGTAAAACAATTTAAAAACTAATATGAGGCAAAAGCACAAAACCAATGGGGCTGACTTGTACATTATAACAGTGATGACTTTTTACATGACTTGTACAACAACAATGATGACACAATGTACAAGAAAAGACAAAGCCATGCCTCTAGAGAGAAAATGTGCACTCTAAGAAAAAACAAAAAACCCAGGAGAGGTTTCTTTTGCTTAGAAATAGATATCAGGTTATCAACAGGGTTGGTGATTTATTTATTTTTTAAATAAAAATTTTAAAAATCGATTTTTTTTATTTAAATCAAATTTTAAAAAAATTTAAATCAGATTTTTTTAATCTAAATCGGATTTTTTTTATTTTTTTAAAAATGTCGACACAGTTGGGGATTTTTGGTGGCTAAAAGTAGGTTCTTTTAGTGCAAAATGCATTGTCTTTATTTTAACTAATGATTAATTTAAGCAACTGCAAAAGAAAGCCTTAATCTGCTATATCAGTGAATTATGGCTACAGACAAAAAAATGAAGAAAATGTCAGTCTAAAAGGAAGGGGGGAGGGGGTAATTATGCATAGATAAACTTGCATTTTATTACAGTGTGTGTGCACTTGTGTCTAGTTTGTCTAAAAAGAAAAAGAAAATGCTAATTTCAATTATGAAAAAAAAGTAAATTGAATTACTGTATTATTTTACTACTTACAGTGACAGGGGGGGAAAGCAGACTTTTAAGCATGATTATATTAGTCTACTAAACCTTATATCTGTTTTATAAAACCAAGGAAAGGAATTCTGAATGTTTAAAGATGTAAAAACAATACATTTTTTAAAAGTGATTTAAATCACTGAGTTTTATTTTTTTTAAATCAACCCAACCCTGGTTTTCAATTATGAAAAAAAAAGTAAATTGGATACTGTATTATTTTACAGTGACAGTGGGGAAAGCAGACTTTTAAGCATGATTATATTTGTCTACTAAACCTTAAATCTGTTTACTAAAACCAAGGAATTCTGAATGTTTAAATATGTAAAAACAGAACACATTTTTAAAAAAGTGATTTAAATCACTGATTTTTATTTTAAAAATCAAGTTGATTAAAATTTTAAAAATCAACTGATTTAAATCAACCCAGCTCTGATTTCAATTATGGAAGAAAAAGTAAATTGAATACTGTATTATTTTACAGTGACAGGGGGGAAAGCAGACTTTAAAAGCATAATTATATATATATATAAATAATAATAATAGATAGCATTTGTATAGCGCATATCCCCGCTCAGCAGCAGGCTCTATGCGCTTTACACTATATTATTACCCCAGCAGACCATAGAACACTCCGAAACATTCTCAGCTTCCCGGGAAGCATACAGTGCAAGCAGCCAATTAAGCGCTCAAACACTAACAAACTGACAAGATCTTTTGCTGTCTATAGCCGGGTACCCATTCCCACCTGGGTGAAGTGAGGAAAATTTGTGTAAAGTGCCTTTCCCAAGGACACAACGTCGGGCCCTTGACGGGATTCGAACCCACGACCTTTCGGTTGCGAGTCCGAGAGCCTAATATATATACGATCTAGTCTACTAAACCTTCTATCTGTTTTATGATATGAAACAAAGGAAAGGAATTCTGAATGTTGAAATATGTAAAAACTGAATAAAAATAAAAATAAAAATAATTTTTTTTTAAAGTGATTTAAATCACTGATTTTTTAATTTTTTTTAATCAAGTTGATTTAAATTTAAAAAATCAACTGATTTAAATCAACCTGATTTAAATCAACCCAACCCTGGTTATCAAAGGCAGTGGACAATCACAATTATGTTGCTAATTATGACAACCAGTACTCGTACATACATAAACAGTGATGACAAACATACTGGGAAAAGGTAAAATCAAGCCTACAAAGAACAAATTTGCACAACTATGAGATACACAGATCAATAAAGGCATATATTGCTTCTAAATGAATCTTGCATAATATGTATCAAATATATTTTGGAAACTTATTGATTTGCAATGATGACAAATATTACTTGTACACAATGATGACACAATGTATTGGGAAAAGGCATCACGTCAACAAAGAACAAGTGTACTTTTGAGTCAGACAGTATAAACAAGGACTTTATGTGTTTGAGTTTAAAGAGAGCACACATGATTTGCAAAATGTTTGCTCTTAGTCTAAGGACAATGTAATTTTTCTAGTACGTCAGTCAGTCATGTGCGGCTGCATGACAACATCCAAAACGTCATCACTAAGCACAAAAGGTAAATCTATAACCACAGAAATGACCCATCTCTCGAAGTTTGTTCACATCTCACTCTTGTTCCAGGAATCCAATGTAAACACAGCAATTTCACTAAAACATTCAACAGGGTAGCCTAAAAACACGCCAAACATTCCTGTACGTCACATTCAACGTAAGATTCTTGTGCGTCACCAGATGCTGACAAAAGACTACTTTCGTTTTTCTCATTCCGCCGTTGCTTCCGCTGTTCTGGGGAAGCGGGTTAGGGGAAGTCACTCAAGAAAACAATTATATCCGGGAACTGTAGATGATCCGTTCAAAACAAAAGTGGGCCAAAATTCGGACTTCCGGTACGTCGCAAAGTGACGACGATCACGGCGAACGTTAAACAGCCGACCGAAATCATAGATCTAGGAACCCGATGTTCCTTTCACGTTCCACAGCTTTTGAAGAATTGAAATTTAAACAACGAAAAGCAAAAAGATTTAACCAGCTATGGTGATTCTACTGAAAAATTAAAATGGGTGTTTTCTGAAACACATAGTCAATGACGACACGACGAACGCACAAGTGATCCGAATTATTTTGCAAACAAATAAACCGATTTTTTGAGCAAGTGAACCTTTCTCGAAGACAAATAGCATAGGATCAAAGCACACGTTAAAAAAACCCACCCAAAAGTACTAAATTTTGGACACTCTTGGAAGTTTGCATAGGTGTGCTCAAAATGACAGTCCAGGAATCACTAAAAAATGAACATTTTTGGCACAAAATTTACACACTCAAGATTGTAAAGCTGACACAGGGTCTGAAACTGCTATGCAGGTTCTACATCCTATACTATATTTGACATGTCTATAAAAGTTTTGGGGGAATAAATGCTAATGCATCCCACTTTTATGCACACTAATGTAAGATGTGTTTTTCCTCACATTTTGGCAATGGCTCGAACACACAGACACAGGCCTCTGCCGTGCACAAAGTGACAATATATGTAGGCCTACAAACAATAAAATAAATTACAGGCTGAATCAATCATATAGAGTTAGATTCTAGATCTATAATGTAAGGCTGTCATTCGAGTCCGAATAACATTTTTTCATATATACATATATATATATATATATATTCTTATTCAGACTCAAGTCCGAATATGATAAAATGTTATTCGGACATGGGTCCGGAAAAAACGAAGTGTCTTCGTTCTATAGATCTAACGTTCAGTGCTTCCAATTATCCGCCATTTTTTAGTTTCCCCACACCCCATGTTTCCCACTTTTATGTTGTAGAAAAAGGTAAAATTGAAGATTAGCAGACCACCTGGCACCTGCATATTATGAGCTGTGTAAAAAAAAAAGACCGATTCGTTCAAATACACAAGACTGTGTGATCTCGATTGTTTACCAAGAAAAAGTTGTGTTGCTGTTGTGTAGAGCCGAGCATACGGCAACTTTTGATTCCATAGAGTAGACCAGCGCACAATTCATACGCAGATCTACGTCAAGACTAGCCTTATTATTGTAATAATGATCAGTTGC
>NW_004797276.1:1486012-1488031 GCF_000002075.1 Aplysia californica
TAAGGCGAGTCACGAGTGAGGCAGGACAGGAAGCCGGAGTCACGAGTCACAGGGAGTCGGAAGTGATGTCATGCTGGACAAGAATCAGAGTCCGAATGAATAACATTTTTTCATATTCGGACTCGAGTCCGAATAGTCACTTCGATAAGATAATGTAAAGCTTAGATAACAGTGTCTCTGTACTACTTATCTAGATCTAGATCTAGATACATCTAAACTAAACAATTCACTCTTAATTACTTAATAAGTAGTCTTAAGTCTCAAGTCAACAATGACAATTCAAATTGTTCACAAGAAGCAGTCTACTCTGACTCTCGTCTAGATCTAGGTAGTCTAGGCTCTTTGATCTAAACAAGACAGGCAACACAACAAAACCTACCCATACTCCCAGGCCTAAGAAGTGGTGAAAAACATGGTTGTGGTTTCGACTTATCGTCAGCATCCCCTGCCGAGTTTTCAGTTCTATGAACAGCTGAATGTGTCTCGATAAGTTCGCTCTGCGATAGCTCTGAAGGTCTAGAATTGGTCACTTCAACGCCTGACGCCACTGTCGATGATAACAAGAGATCACCCGGTAAGTCCGCTGTTGGAGATTCTGCGGACGATTCCATAGGTTCGTCCATGACTATGAAGCTCGAAACGATGAAAAGTCACACAAAAATGTCTTGCTCCGCGAGAGAAACAAAAAATACATTCAACAAATCATTGTTTACGTCTGTGATAACTTGCACTTTCTGTTCGTCATCAAATTTCACTGATCCAAGGATGACAACTCGTCCTCTGTATTTTCAACTTGTTCCGGCCAGGATAAGGGATACGGTTTTAAGTGGATTGGATAAAAAAATATATAATTGTAATTCTCTCTCACACATAGACATTAACTCAATTCAGTTAAAGAGAAATAAATTCTGCTGTTGCCATGATGAGGACGTTATTCAACGTCAACAGAAAAACAGACCACGTGAAACGAAAAGTAAAAGTGTATAAGATCTACAAATCTACTTTTTAGTTGAATTATTTTTCAATCGCCTGTACGCCTAGAGCTATATTTCATGAACATGTTTCCTGCACTACCCACCCCCCCCCCCTTCCCCGGCCTTGGGAGACTTCGTTAATTTAGGGGATTGTATGTCGACGTTGTACCATGCACCATAAGTCTCTAGACGAGGAATGAAGTTACTATGACAACTGATTTTTTTTTCCTGCTGTTTTCCACGCTGCAAAGATGTCAAAGAAGCATAGAGCTCCTCATCCCCTTAGAAAAAATAAAGGAAACTCGGCATGCATACGTAGGCCTACGACTCATTGTCCTCGTGTCGTGCAGTATGTAGCTATGTAAATGTGGGGAAATAATAGAGTCTGAAAGACCATTTAAAACGGTACGAAGGCGTTGGCGCGGTTTAAAGACAACTTTTTAATGTTTTACAAAAACGTTTGATGAACCTCAGGGGAAGGATTTAAACTCTCGAAATATTTTGATAAAGTATTCAGTTTTTTGGGGTCATATTATGTCATATATTTTATGGACAACAATATCAGACTGTGCCAGAAACATGGTATTAATTGAACAAAATAAATCGACCCGAAACAGACTTGCTTTTTGTATTTTTGTTCAAAAGTGCCTTGGCCACGGAACTAGATCTAACGTCTAAGACTAAGAGTCATCGAACAGTAGGTCTAGACACATATTGTGGATGATTGGGAAGGATGTTTACTGCAAATGGAAAATGGTGTCTGAGAAAGACAGAGGGGTGACTTCGAAGTGTCTATATATAACAACCTGAAAAAATGTATCATGAGATTTCCAATGATCGTCTATCCACCTGTGGAAAAGATTTGATTTAGCCATTGACAAGAGCAGTTTTTCCGTCTCTGTTTCTTGACCTAACAAAGATCAGGTCGATAACAGCTCTTATAAAATTCTGCCGTAAAATGAAAAACCATTGGTATCCGGTAATCTTGCGGGGCGCCATTGATTCAATTGGTGCAAACGCTCCACCTAACCTTGGCCTTCACCCC
>NW_004797276.1:1488131-1489295 GCF_000002075.1 Aplysia californica
TTGGTGCAAACGCTCCACCTAACCTTGGCCTTCACCCCCCCCCCACACACACACACACTTTCTAATTGTTATAAACCAGTGTCAGTGCTCTAGACTTTAGATTCTAGATCAACATTACCACTTTACCAATACATATCACGTGTAGGCCTACAGGGCTACATCACTGACCTAAAACTATAGGTCAGTGGGCTACATCCTTGCGATCCGTCACTCACTGGCGCGAAGAGACAGACAGCGAGGATGGTTTATGCTCGCACCGCGTGCGGTAGTGTCTGCTGGGAGCAAACAAAATCTTTGCACCAAAATGATTTTGCCACTGTAGAGAAATCTAGGCATCGTTCTTCCCTCACAAGAAGAAAGGTGCATGAAACTGCTCTTCGCAGCACCAATTTGGTGCAGGCTAAAAAGTAGATCCAAGTTTCCGCTAGCCTATCTTCTACACTATAGGCCTAGAATCTACGGTAACTCAATGAAGAATGGGTAGCCTATCTCCCTCTATTGTGTAGTGTGTAGCAAGTCCTGATGCTGCACGAAGTAATTAGAAATCTTTAAATATTCTCAGATTGTGAGCATAGTGAGTTGTTAGCGTTTCAATTTTTTGCTACGTTTATGCGGTTTCATCTAGAAACAGTTGTAAATACGAATAGATGTAGATTACGGGATATCCTGCAGATTCTATACTTGACTTTCACCAGAAATGTTAATTGTAGCTAGTAGCCTCTAAGCCTATTGCCTATTTGCTCACTTTCAAATTATGCACCACCTTGTCTGCAGCCCCAACCGACGCCACTGCGGATAATACATGTATAACTTTTTAAGTTTCTTGAAGTCTCCGCCGGTGCGTTTGGATTTCATCTTCAAAGATTTTTTAAAAATTCAGCACTTGAAGCCCTTTTCAAAAGTAAAAATGTGTGGGTTTTGGCGGGTGCTCTATGGTGTGATTTGCTTCTTCTTTCCTATCAAGCATCTATCGTCTTTATCTCCCCCCTTCTTTTCTGTGTTTGTTACTCTCTTGTAACATATCTAATCTTCGGCAGTAATAATATGACCTTATTGTGTTGCAAGTGCCGTAAAACACTTACTAAAATGAAACATTTGATGTACTGTTTTAATCTGCAGACTTTGTTTCCTTTAGCTGTTTCGATTTGGCTGAACTGAACTATA
>NW_004797276.1:1489395-1490864 GCF_000002075.1 Aplysia californica
TTCTCAGCTTCCCGGGAAGCATACAGTGCGAGCAGCCGATTAAGCGCTCAAACACTAACAAACTGACAAGATCTTTCGCTGTCTATAGCCATGTACCGGTTGTGGGCTGGGGGGGGGGGGGCACCTTCGTGAATACTGTGCACTCACCAAGTCCGGACCTTGACATACTCGAAAACTGACCTAGAAAAGAATAGGCCTACTTTTAATCCCTCTTTATCGCATCAAAAGCTAGGTTCTTATTGCGGGCACCACGCACTGCACTGAAATTGAATAAGCAGGGCTTCTTCAAGTATAGTACGTGCACCTCATTTGATTTGTGTCCCTATAAGTTATAAGAAATTATCAGCAGTAAGACTTGATAAACCACGTTTCTATAGCTTCTATTTTCACTCTCTTTAGTGACTGTCCAGCTTCTGTATTCTAGTTCCCCATGATCCGGCTTTACACCCTGCTGATATTTTAGTATTCATCCTTACCTTATCAAGGTATTCGCAAGATTTCTTTATTTCTACATTGTCAAGCTCTGCTTGGCGCATATCATTATTTAATTTGGATGACGCCTATGTCACAAGATTCCCCTTCCAATTCAGCCACGATGACTATCTGACACTCCCCAGATACCTTTGTTGATGCTCTTTGACTTTGCTGTTGCTTCGTTAAATACATTTTCTACTCCATACATGTAGGCCTACTCTTTCATGTTGGTTTTTTTTAAATGTTGTTTTAGAACCTGTTTTGATCAAACCTGCCCCTACCATCTAACACACACACACACACACACACACACACACACACACACACACACACACACACACACACACACACACACACACACTTTCTCCCCACCCACACAATTTTTTGTCTTTCAAAAACTATCTTTTACGAGTATCATCTTGTCCAAATTCCATGGAAAATAAAGACAAAATTAAGCCCCACCACAAACTGCCAACCCATGACGCTTTTACTAATCAGTGCACGCGAAAACCCTACGACCCTACTCCAACTTTACGACCAAAATAACGCTAAACATTACGCTTTTAAACGTAGCTACGTGAACGATCGCAGCGTATTATTATTCTGCACTTGTTCCTAATTAGGCACCACCTTGTATCCATTTTGGAGAAAATGAGATGAGAGCAAAGATTCTCTACTACAAGATCTTTGATGAGATCACTGGGGTAAGCCTATGTTGGGGTGACGGTTAGTCTATTTGCTGTTGCACAAGGAAGACAAGAGTTCGAACATTGATTGGGGAGGGTTTAATTAAATAGAAAACCTCATTCTTCCGTTTGTTGGTATTTTGCCTGGAAAGTATTGCAGAGAGGTATTTATTTCGTCGAGTGACGTTATTGTACTTCTTCTGAGTATTCAATAATAATCTGCCTGTCTACATGTAAAACCTCTTCACCATCTACTGTTGCTGCTCAAAAATGGTTGTGTTTTTTTGGTTGTTTTTTTGGGGGGGAGGG
>NW_004797276.1:1491289-1521548 GCF_000002075.1 Aplysia californica
AAGTGAGGAAAATTCGTGTAAAGTGCCTTTCCCAAGGACACAACGTCGGGCCCTTGACGGGATTCGAACCCACGTCCTTACGGTTGCGAGTCCGAGAGCCTAACCACTAGGCAACCGACGCCAAATAACTCAAATACGCCGGGGATTGACAAACGTGTTCGACACATCCGTTATTCAGGTAGACCTATAATATAAGTTCGACAAATTAAAGATATCAGTCGGGGAACGGCAAATTGTGCAAGTTGTTACCAAAATAATAGGGGCTGGTTGAAATGCTGGGAGTCGGCACCAGAATAATGATGCACGTGCACGTGTAGGCCTCTAAAGAAAAAGAATACATTGTACATGTATGCAAAGGACAACAGGAGTAATGTGTCGATGATACCAGGAGAATGACACAATCAACATTTTGGGGAAAGGAGGAGCTGTGAAGTGGGGCCGGGGAGAGAGAGAGAAAGAGAGAGAGAGAGAGAGAGAGAGAGAGAGAGAGAGAGAGAGAGAGAGAGGGAGAGAGAGAGAGAGAAAGAGAGAGAGAGAGGTCTTCAATTTACCACTGGTTTGGGATCAGAGGATGCAGGTGATGGGAACACAAAAACGTGCCGTACTCCTACGGTTATTTTCGTTGGAGTTCCACATGTACCTACGATTTATTACATTATTTTGGACACACGACATTAGGCCCGATGGAGAGAGCGGCGAAAACGGAGAAAAGGAAGCGGAAGAGATTGTCCACTAAAATATATCATAATATGCGTAAGACTGGGCACAATTGTTAGTTGTTAGAGTTTATATGTTCCAGCTATCGCGCTATGAGTGAGCGTATTACCCCCCCCCCCCGGCCACACTCACTGGAAAAGAGGGAGGGGGGACACTCAAAGCTTACCTAGGCCCTTTCTCATGATTATCAAAGAGTAGACAATGTATAACGTGTTGTATGTCAATTATTATAGACTTATAACTCCGCGGATGTCCACTCTGTGGGGGTATGGCCAGGCTCTTTGTCGTGGTGTGGGGGTTCGATTTCCGAGTGGAGAAGTTATCAACAATCTCCTTCTGTCTCCTGAGACACTGTATACCATATACCACTCAGCTTGGGTCGGCCCTAACAGCCAGGGTCGACACAGCCCGCCTCAGAAACGGACTAAACTGTGTTGATCTGGGTGTTAACCATTTAGAATCAACGATCATCTCTGTGACTGTGAGCGTGAGGCCTTTGGTTGGGATTCCAAGTGGCACTCACACTCACAATTTTCACCCAGTACCACCCTTTAAGACGGCTGCCCATATCACAATATAAAACAAGAGTTCAAAAGTGAGTCATGTAACAAGCAATATCTTGGTTATTTCTGTTTTATTTTTTGTTTTAGTAAGCGTTTTATGATACTTCCAACACAAAGAGGCCATAGAAGTGCCGAAGATTAGAGGTGTTACAAGAGAGTAACAAACACGAAAAAGAAGGAGGAGAGAGAGATAAGGACGATAGATGTTTGATAGGAAAGAAGGGGCAAACCATACCAGGGCATCCACCAGTTATCCACTGTGATTATTTGTAACGTGCAACCACAACAAACCTCTCGACATAAGTTACAAGAATATAAATTAAGAAGCCAGAGCTAAAAATAAGTTTGAGTATTGACAAAAAAGACAATCAAGTGCATCAACACAAAAATAAAATAATCACAGGATCTATTATTATTATTATCTGACCCGTAACACTGGCTCTCATACACTGGGTTGAAGAAGTCCCTCTTCTAATTGATCTAAATTATTAGTATAGGGATGCACCAGTAGTAAAACCTTTTTTAAAAGATTCCACAATCAAATCGAATCAACCATTGTACATGTAGTACAAAAAATTAGCAGATTTTTTTATTAATTAGTAAGCTATAATTAACTATAAATATATGAAGTGTAACTTTGAGTTTAAGATAACATAAGTATCTTCATCCAAGTTAACAAAAAATGATTGACACAGTATTCATTTTTGAGAAATACCAAATGCACAAAGAAGGCCCAATATGAGGCCAATTTTCACGCATCAGGGCAATTATCCTTAGAAAGAGAAGAAATGGCACTTACATTTGAGAAATCATGTAAATTTTCACAAATTGAAATCATTCTTTCACATAATTCAAAAATAAAATAAGTGGTGTCCCCTATATGGATTGAAATTTCTTGGACCTTATAACCAGTGGCTGGTCTGCAAAACTGGGTAATTGATTGACCAAAACACAAAGAACACAAGAGATAAACCTCTCAGCTTGCTTCATTTGAAAAAAAAAAAAGTACAAATTACTTTCTCTTTGTATGACTTTTCTATCTTACAAATAACCCCTGTTTATTCTAGCTCTATCTAGGCAGACATAATGAAAATAAAAATATATAGAAAATAAAGAGGGCTAATCTTTTTCCTTGGGAGCTTTACATCATGCAAATCTTTCTCTGGCAGATTAACAAAAACTGACTGGTTCAAGTTCAACACTTGCGTCCATTCAGGCTTCTTTAAAGTAAAAGTAGGGAGAACTCCTGTATCACAAAAAAAATAATCACATGATCCATGTTCGCTATAAAAGGCCACAACTCAAACTATCTATAATATAAATAGGCTGCTCACTGCAATTTTTGTTTTGTTTCCGTTGGTTTGTCTTTCATTTTCCCAACACTTAATGACAATTATTGCATTGATGAGTACTTTCCCTTTACAATTGGTTGCTTTTATGCACAACGGGGCTTTCCCGAAAAATGCTGTTTTAAGAAAATTGAAGTTAAAGTTTTTGCCCCTTGTTCAGTTTCTTTAAAAGACAAGAAGAGCTTTCTTTAGAACCTAACAAATATATACACACCAAGGAAGCCAAACTTCTATAGGTAGGGCAATGCCCACCTTTGGTGCAGGTCAAGATTTCTGGAAACCCCCGAAATCTGGGTTAGCCCACTTGTCATCAAAAGCGACCAATTGTCCAGCTTTAACTTTAACAATAAGTATGTGAGGTCTAAGAGAGTGTTCAAATAAAGAGAACTGAGGCCTTGTGCAATCCCAATTCAGTGTGATTGTTAGAAACACAAATCAACAGCACTAACCTTGATCAGGTTCCCAAAGTTTGACACCAGGTGATAAATGTTGCTTATTCATAAATAAATAAAATCAATTCAGTTAGTGATAAGAGGTTACATGCAGGGTTCTCACACTGAAACTTACTGCCATGGTCAGAATATGTCAACATCAAGGTGAAGACGTTAATAAAAAAAAGCAAAACGCTAAATGACTTAATGTAAGGATTATATTTTTAAAATACATAAGGCTACTGAGTGAAAGCGTGCAAAAAATGATTTTCAACTAAACAAAAGTAGTATTCCCTCAGAGGCTATAATACTGGTTATTTTTTTCAAACTACAGTCAAGTCCACTTAAACCGAAAACTGCGGAGCCATTTCATTTTCTTTGATTTAGCCGAGTTTACATTTCAAAACTGCTCAAATAGAAGAAAATAAACCCCTGGGGATTTCATTTTCTTTCAGTTTACTACTGTTTTTGGATTAACCATGTTCGGTTTAAGTGGACTCGACTACAGCTGAAATCACATTGGAAATCCATTGTACAGCAGTTATCATTTCTTACACAACAAGCAAAACTCAACAAATGTTCATGTAAAACAGATTCTCTTGTGCTTTTCAGATAGGTTATTCTAGGGAGACAGTGTTTTCAAGGAACACTGACTTGTGCATAACACAACCATGAGAATTTATTTATATTGCACTTTCAAAACAGTGTTTTATACCTTTTTTCAGGGCTTACATGGAAATTAGCTTACTAGAACTGAAAAAGTTCTGCAGTTATAGATTGCAATTAAATTTGTAACTATTATTCATACATCATCATAAACTGATTTAATGTTTATGTTTTTTGGGGTTGTCAGAAAAAGAGTCCAGTTTTTTCAGAGTTAGCATCTCAGAATAATAATAAACACTTCTAAAGTAATTTTTAGAAATGATACATAAATATGTTGAGGGTGCGGTGGCAGAGTGGTTAGAGCGCTTGTCTCTGAAGCGGAAAGTGCGGGTTCGAGCCTCGGTTCGGATACATATTTTTTTCGCCCCATCCTGCCCACCCAGCAGTAAAGGGTAGGCCTACCTGACTTCAAGTTGGGGAAGTAAAGGGTCACCCTACCACAATATGCCAAAGGCCCAGGAAGTTGTCTCACTAACGAGGCAATCCCCAAAGTCCGGATCGGATGCGGGAACAACTTTACTTTTTACATAAAGATGTCATCTTCATCATCAGTGCCTTTCACCCCTGGTAGGGTATAGGCCACATACAAACTCCTTTCATTTATCTCTGTCTGGAGCCATCCTTCCTAGCTTGCTCCAAGTGAGCTTCATCTCTCTCATGTCCCTTTTCACACGTATCTCCTCCATGTTTCCCGTGGCCTACCTCTGCCTCGTGCTCTCTGTGGGTTCCATTGCAGTGACTGTCTTGTGATGTTTCCGCTGGGCTTTCTGAACGTGTGTCCCTTCTAACGCCACTTTCTTAGTCCTATTTCTACTTCTACATCCTTTTGTCCTGTCCTTTCCCACAGCTCTTCATTTCCTATTCTATCCTGCCACTTAATTCTTACGATACTCCTCATATATCTGTTGATGAAAGTATGGACTTTATTCAGCACTGTCTTTGTTGTCTTCCAAGTTTCGCAGCCGTAGAGGAGCACAGACTTTACATTGGAATTAAAGAGTTGAATCTTGGTGCGCAGTGAGATGTTGCTTGCTTTCCATAATTTTGATAATTGCTTGAATGCTGACCTTGCCTTGGATGTTCCTGCTTTTACATCTGCCTCAGTTCCACCTTTACCATCGATGACACTTCCAAGGTAGGTAAAGGAGTTCACTTCTTCTAGGGGAGTGTCTTCCACTGTCACAGCAGGGCTTGACACTTTTCTTAGCTTCACTACTTTCGACTTGTGCGGGTGTATACGTAGGCTAACACTCCTTGATAGGCTGTTGAGTTCCTTGGTCTTTTCTTGCATCTGAGCATGTGTGTGAGAGAGCAATGCAAGGTCATCGGCGAAGTCCAAGTCGTCCAGCTGCTGCCAAGGGATCCACTGTATTCCATTGCGCTTGCCTCTGGTGGCTTCCTTCATGATCCAGTCAATTGCCAGTATGAAGAGAAAAGGTGAGAGCAAGCATCCTCGTCGCACTCCTGTCTGTACCTGGAATGGTTCTGAGAGTTGTCCATCGTGGAAGACTCGACATAAAGATGTAATGTGTCAAAATAAGAGCCATTCCAACTTCATTAAACTCAAGCCATAAAAATAGAATAACCCATACGACTAGAACACAATAAGGAATGTTATTACACCCAAAGACATCAAAGACATGGGCAAAAATAAAAAAATTTGGCTTTCGCTTTTTATATCAACTATCAACCCTAGGATACCAAGGTTGCAGCGGGATTTTCAAAATAGCTCATGTTCAACAATTTAAAATCTTGGTGAAGTAATAATAAATCAAAGAACACTGCAGATAATAGAAAACTAGGGGTATTCATTATTAATTATGAAGCTAAGATACAACATACCTGCCATGGAATGGGGAGGTCTCATTTACGATCTTTACTCTAGGAACATGTACTTGCGATTTACAAAGTGTCTCAAGGTTCTGTAATGGCTCATGTTGTATTTTATGCCTCTGCAGTCACCTCATTGTGTGTAATGAAAGATAAAACTCGGTAGATATAGTCTGTTATGTTTTACTGTTAAGGCTTCACCATATATTGACACAAAGAGAATAACGCAGATCAACTACACATACAACTTAAAAGGTTTCCATCCCACTGACACTATATGAAAACTATGACAAATCTGAAGGGGTGTTCATCATTAGAAAATGAGTTTTTGAGTCAATTCATTTTGAACATTTCACATCATTAAACTAAAAAACTAAAAAGGTATTGGTACACCTTTACCTCAGTTGGTATAAGGCTGGCGTATGGGCTAGAATGTGGAAAACTTTGGTTCGAATCTGAGACATGGCGTTCTTAACCTTGGACTGTTTGGAGAGTTTTCATTGCATTCCACCCACATAGCTTGACCATATCCCAGACAAATGGCAAATTAAGTTCAGCGGAGATGTGTGATAACATTATTATAAGATTGTAGATAAAACCCATTCCCACATAAATTTGCAAAATTTCTTAGGTACCGTACAAGAGCACTCAGATGTGAAAAAATACAATACACACAACATCCTTGCATGTAAGAAGAATTCATAACACAACCACTCGCAAAAATTACAAAAACAACATATTACATTATAATAATAATATCAAAGGAGGAAATAAGCAAACCATCAAACGAAACATACAAATACAAATCAAAAGGTAAGTTTAATGACAAACCTCATGATAATGCTACTGCAGGCAGACTAAGCTCTAATAGTGGCCATAACAAGAAAATATTTTCTAAATGGAAAAAAATTCTCCCTCTTTTAACAACAAAGAACTCCAAACATATCAGATTCAGTTCAGAGGCATGCTATTTATATTTCACATCTCTCTCCTTTGTTTTATGTTTTTGTATATCAGCAGGAGCCTTAGATTTAGAGGTTAACTTGACTCAAAATGACTGTTTTAAAGGCAGAGATCTAGGCCCAGTTGTTGAAATAAACCAAAAAAAAAGACAGAGATGATACCTAAAGCAAATATCAGATCGGCACCTGAGCAGAGCTGTTAATGATGACAATTCACCACTGGAGAAGGTACACCTCTTGCCAGTGTGCTGCAAGCCTATAATTCATTTCCCCAGTTTCCCCAAACGGTACATATAACGCACTTCAAAAAGCATCTTCAGCTGACATTTTAAACATTTTCAAACCTTTCGTGAACAAAGACAAAGACAGTTATTTCTCACCTTTGATCCTGTCTTTCATACTATTACTTGACTGAACAATAATTGGTGGGAAGAAAATGTAGCAATACAAGACAGGGGCAATATGATACACTGAGATTAAATCATCACTGGCACCTGTAACAGATACAAATACAAACAAACAGCTTGAGGAGGAAGATAACTTTTAGAACAGATAACAACAGTAAAACTCTGATATCATAACACAAACTTTAGTTTTAGTTTTGGTAGAGGTTTTACAGCGCTCGCAACTGCATAAGGTCATATGAGCGCCAGAAGATTAGAGGTGTTACAAGAGAGTAACAAACATGAAAAAAGGGAGATAAGGACGATAGATGTTTGATAGGAAAGAAGAAGCAAACCACACCAGAGCACCCGCCAACCACCCACTAACACAAACTACATGGGAACAGACAATTTGTGAGTGTTAAACAGTAAGCTTGTGAAAAGTACAAAAAGGAGAGGTTATTCCTTTCTCTTTGTTGTAACCAGAACTGACAAGATCACATGCTTGGCCTTGTGCAACTTGTTTTTAGCAATTGCAGGTGCAGCTCTGCAGTCATTATTGGGACCTCTACGCGGTGCTGCAGACCCCGGATTAAGTACAGCTCCGGGCCTAACGCCAATCAACCCCTGGATTCAGACAGGAATGGAGGCGACCGAGTTTTTGTCCGGAGGCTCAGCCGAACCGGCTGATCTGAGTCTCCTGTTAATAATGGCCGGTGATGTCAAAATCAACCCTGGACCTGATGAGATGTACCCATGCACAATATGCAACAGGAACGTGACCAATCGGGGTTACTCGATCCGATGCACCACCTGTGCCAAATGGATACACAGCAAATGCAGTGGTCTATCAATCCCAGAAATTTGACGTCTCTCCCACAACCACGCATGGACTTGCCCGGCCTGCTCCGTGCCGTCCCCTATCTGAATCGGCTCCCTTATACCCCAACATTCCCAACATTTGCGTCGCAATGCGCCTACCGGAACACAAACACAACCACCCCAACTGTCGCGAACTCAGTCACAGCCAAATTTTGAACTCAGAATCATTCAATGGAACGCCAACGGACTCAACACCGAGAAACGCGCCGAACTGGCAAAGTTGGCAGAAGAACGTGATATTGACATTTTTATCATTCAGGAAACAAACTTTAAACCAGATTACTGTCCAACCTTCAAAGGTTTTAACTCCATCAAGACAAATAGAACTGTCACCCGAACCAGTCAGGATACCACAGCCAGAGGAGGAATCATAAGTCTGATAAAATCTGGCATACAACATAAAAACATAACCGAATTATACCGGGCCCCAAATGATAACACCACGGAGACACACTCCTTTAATATCTACAACGGAAAAGAGGAGTTCCAAATTACAAATGTGTACATTCCTCCTATCACTGCCAATGCAGAAGATCAAAGAACACAACACTTTAGCCCAGCATACTGGCCAACCTCCGAAAACTCTATGATATTAGGGGACTTAAATGGACACAGCAACACTTGGGACTTGTACCAGCCCTCAAATGCTCTAGGACTTGATATAGAAAATTGGGTGGACTCCAATGAAATGATGGTTATAAATGACGGGGCCCACACAAGAATTAACCCAGCCACAGGCGGCCTGTCAACGCCTGACGTCTCCATCACTCATACGAACATTATGCTAAAGACAGAATGGGAAGTTCTGGAAAATTCCATGGGATCTGACCACCTTCCTATTCAAATTACTATCAAACTATCGAAAGAAAAACAAAACCAAAACCTAGAAAACGTCTGATCTTGCGCAAGGCAGACTGGGAAAGATACTCGGAGCTACTGGAGTTAGAGTTCAACGAAAATCTATCACAAATTGCTCAGGCAAAATCTACTGATGCCCAAAACAGTATACTGACTAATATCATCGCCAAGATAGCAAAAACTACAATCCCCAATGGATGCAGTGGAACTAGAGCCGCATGGTGGAACTCAAAAGTACAAGAAGCTGTTACCAAGCGCACTAGACTAAGAAAACTAGCAAATAACAGAGAGCTTGATTGCAAACTATGGCGGGAACAGTGTACCAAGACCAGAAGCATCATCCGAGAAGCAAAAAGGAAAAGCTGGCAAGATTACGTATCGACACTAGACTCGCGCAGCAACCTAAGCAAAATACGGCAAACTGTGAATGCCCTGAATGGGAAATCTAGATCATCACCACACGGAGCAGCTCTAATAGTTAACCAACAGACGATAACAGACAATGCAAAGAAAGCAAAGAAGTTTGCCCAGATGTACTGTGAGGTCTCCTGTATCAAGAGTGACACAAAGGCTGAACTGGAAGCAAAAGGAGAAACTATTAACATTGATCGCAAGATGCATCGAAGTAACTACACAGCAATGAAAACAACATGCCAATGCCAGAATGGAATATGCTCACCCCTGACTATGGCAGAACTCAATGCTGCACTACAAGTTCTCAAAAATACGTCTGCAGGAGATGACGGAATCCACAATATGATGCTGACCCATCTTCCAGAAGCTGGCTGAATTCTCTCTTGAATGTCTACAATAGAGTGTGGAAAACTGCCCAATACCCAGCAGCCTGGCGAAAAGGTACGATAATTCCTATCCTCAAAACCGGGAAGGACCCTGCCCAAATGACCTCGTACAGACCCATCCAACTAACAAGCTGCCTTGGGAAATTATATGAGAGATTAGTGAAAGTGAGAATGGCATTCTGGTTGGAAACCCAGCAAAAACTATGCAATATGCAAGCCAGTTTTCGACCACAGCGTAGCACAGAGGACCAGATCGCTAGGATAACGCAACACATAGCCGACAACTTTCAGGACAACTCTGGACCAAGACACAAAGCAAAGAGAACCATACTCTGTCTAATAGACTTTTCAAGAGCCTTTGACAAGGTGTGGCATACTGGACTTCTCTACAAGATAAACGCCTTAGGAATGCCCACCTGTCTACAACGACAGATCAAGGCCTACCTAGACGACAGAAGGTCCAGAGTTCGTTTTGAGGGAAAAGAAAGTCGCTACTATCGCTTCCTCGCCGGCGTCCCTCAGGGCGGAGTATTATCACCACTTCTGTTCCTCACATACATCAACGACATCGTAGGTGACCTACCTGTAGACACCAACACCAGCCTCTTCGCAGACGACCTGGCAATATGGGCATCCCATGAAAATCTTGACACTGCCGCCACGATGGTTCAAGCCGCTCTGGACAAGATCTGCGATTGGTCAAAACGCTGGAAGATGGAAATTAACGTGGCGAAATGCGAATACTCTTTTTTCACGACACGGAACCGTGAAATGTCCTGGCGCACTCAGCTTACAATGGGAGATGAGGAGGTGCCCTATAACAAAACACCTACCTACCTTGGCGTGACCTTTGATTGCAAGTTAACATTTAAAGAACATATAAATAAATTAAAGAAAAAACTGGCCCCACGAGTCAATCTCCTCCGCAGGCTCTCCGGCACAGACTGGGGATGCAGCATAGAAGATCTACGTATGGTGTACATCGCGTACATCAGATCAGCCATCCAGTATGCCCACGCAGCCTGGTTCCCAGCAATGGCGAAAACAAATCGTGAGACCTTAAATGTTGTTCAAAACTCGTCAGCCAGAATAATTACCGGGTGCACAAGAGACTCAAATGCAATGCTGCTCACAAACGAAGCTGGCCTGATCCCACTTGAGGTTAAGTCTACCATTGCAACTGCTGTGGCATACGAGAGAGCAAGAAGAGTCCCAGAAGACAACCCGATCCGTGCCTCAGCTGAAGGAACATCAAAAATACGCTTAAAGTCCATCAACAGTTGGAGGGAAGTGGGCCGACAGAGCTCTAATAACGCAGGACTAGAACATCTAATCCGAGAACCCCTGCAGCCAGTGAGTACAACTCCCCCGTGGAAGACCCCCTGCAACCTCACAATCAACTCAAAACTTGCAGTGTCTACGACAAAAACAGATCCACCTAATATGCGACGTGAAGCAGCTCTCGAGACTGCGCCGATTGCCTACGTCCGACCTCGATATCTTCACTGACGGCCATGCCACCGACGGCTACAGGTTATGTGGAGGAGGATACTGGTGTTTAGACAAATCTTCTGGGGAGGAAACATGCGTATCCGTGCCCGCGGGACTATACGGAAGCAGCTACCGAGCTGAAACTACTGCCCTGCTCCGCGCACTGCAATGGCTGGAAAAACAACCACGTTCTCAAAGAATCCACATCTTCACAGACTCCCAGTCAGTTGTTCAACACTTAATGTCCGGAGTGACTGCAGTTCGTACTGACATAGAGGACAAAATGTGGATCACTATCTGCCAATGCTGTGAAATCCACGGACACCTTCACATGCAATGGATACCAGGACATTGCAACATCTACGGGAACGACAGAGCTGACGCCCTGGCCAACAAGGGAGGCCGCCTTGACCAGTCCAACACTCCAGTCGATATTGCGTCAGCAAGCTCGTGCATCTCGCGCTACATCATTGCCCACGCATGGGAGAAAGCGCGAGTGCACGACTCCGTTGGGGGAAAGGTGAAGCCACCACCGGAGAGGGACAAAGAGAAGGACCTTACGGGGGGAAGCACATCGAGGCCCACTTATGGAGAACAACGCGAGACCGGGCCCGGATGTACTCTGGACGAGGCCACAAGAGGTTTCCGCTTACCTGTCTGCCTGCGGCAGACTGCCGCCCTCCTGACGGAGGCCAGCCAGAAGAAGAAGAAGAAGAAGCTGTCAGCTTTTGGAAATTGAAAAAAAGGGAAGGGGGCTTTAGTAATATAGCAATACCGCGTTCTCTTCTTAGTCAAAAGATTCCTGGATCAAAACCTGCCAGCGATGAAAAAATATTATTATCTATGTTCTCTTTTGTCCTCCTTTCCTTTTCTCTAGTCCTGTCCTGGCCATTTGCCTTCAAAATCTGAAAGCAGCTGCCTGAAGGTAAGGGGCCCTATGAAGTAATAAAATAGGTCACAAACATAAAAATAATTTGCACTGCAAGTTGAAGAAGGTAGGTTGAGTGGCGTGTATAGATAACAGTAGTGAAGGGGGATAGCCACCTGGTAAGTATGATAACATTGCCTAAAATTTATTTGAGGTAACCAGATTTGCTGGAAATTTGAACAGGGTTAAAGGAAGCTGCAATGCACAGAATAAAGAGGGGGGAAAAAGTAGGGATTTGAAATTCTTTTGTATCATCAGGAATATCGTGTTAACCAGAATCTATTGTATCTCCATACAATGTATTAGAAGGGAAGTTTCTATGTTTGGATGTGACGGGACAACATTTACTGAAAGTACAAAATCATTAGAGTGAAGAAAAAAAAGTTAAATACAAAAGAGTAGAAACAAATTTATTTAACCCACACAAACACACAAAATCTCTTTGGTATGATCTATCATTTATGAACAGGCTCAACACCCTACGCAACACAAAATATTTAATTTTGCAGGCACACTGTGGAGTATTGGAAGTCTATCTTTAGTAAGGCTGGACCATTGGTTAATCTTTCGTACAACAAAAATACCAGATATCAACAGCATTTGAGAAAGAAAAAAAATTACCATAGCCTCTCATAGATGGTAATAAATTATAAGATAAACTTCATTGTTCCACGCCGAAAATTTATGGCAACGATCATCAACTATTAGCAAAAAAACGAAATAGAAACAACTAAAGGAATGAATACATAATTTTATAGTCAAAAGTTCTGGTATGGTAAAGTAAGTATATGTGTAATATACTTTGAGTTGAAAATAGTCTATAACAATCATAAGCCCTCATGGCATACTGAATACCACAGGCAAATTCAAACCAGTGAAAAACAAGAGACAAAACAGAATTCCATTTAACACACCATGCATGACAGTAATTCTTTTAAAATAAACTGTAATTTTTTTGTTTAGGGCCTATTTTGAAAATGAATTTTGAAACGTTAAATGAAATAGTAAAGGCCACCCACTATTATTTTTACATAAATATAATTTGTTGATAGCCGAGTTTCCACACACCAGTCCACTAATGCTAGCACAATATCTGTATCTTCACTTTTTTTTCTGTAAGGATCCTTCATAAACTAAAGCTTATTGACAGAAAAATTTTAAAAGTATAGTCTTACTGACAGTCAAAATTGTGGTAAACATGTTAAGAAATTAAGAAAAACTTTCAACTAAATCCAAACTCTTAAACTACTCCCCACAAATTTAAAATAAGGTTGTATATTTTCTAGCGAAACCAATAAAGGACAAGAAAAAGCATCTGTTTCATAACTTATTAAAATTATTTAAAGCGGTGAAGGACAGGACATACTCGAGTATCATAGTTTCTACTGGCCTTTTCCACATAAATGCATAATATACAAGGGGGAAAATACATAGCACAGATAAAAAAGTAAGTGATAAAAATGAATATCAGCCCCTTTGAAAGCACACTGGTCTTTATGGTCATGGATAGGTCCACATCTCATATAACAGAGAAAAGAAATACAATATCAAAATGGTTGTGATCATGATATAAATACGCTTTAGACATCTAAAATTGAAAACAAAAATGTTTCTGCAGAAACACAACAAAGAGAAGCCCATTGACACAATGCTGCTGATATATAACTGAAAAATAGCTGGAAGACAAAAAGAGGTTAGGGACAGAAAAGCCTGAAGAGCTACCAAAAATTGACACTTGAAAATAACCTCAAACAATAGCCCATTTTAAGTAAGTTTCATGACTTTCTTTTAAAAAAGTATTTGAATCAAGAATTCCAAACATTTGTCAAAGTAAATAAATCATGTTTGAAAGGTTGTGCAAGGAACTCTGTAAAAAAAGTAGATTATGACTTGAAAAAGGTGAAGTAAATAAACTCAGTGAATATAATGTCAGGAGACCAGAGACTGCAATTTTTAGTTCAACCTGAAATTACATAGATTATAACAGAAACAGGGGGAAAAATGTAAGAACTTTCGTCATAACATCAGCACATAAACAGCATAGCATTCAAGATTGCATTTGTACATGACCAACATTCACACATTGATAGAAGTCAAAAGTAAAACATTCCATCACCTACTCTATTCCACTCAAAACTTCTTGGCAATCATCAATAACGAAGGCAAATTGTTCTCACAGCAAATGCAGCTCTTCATACCTGATGTTTTCCATACTCTCTGAGTAAAATTGAACATTAGAGGAATAATCTTTACTGTCAAAAGGGACTCTTGACATTCAAGAATGTCACTGCTCATAAACTGTCTTACGTGCCTCCTACTTCCAAAAGATTTTTTTAGAAGTGGTCAGTAGCAGCATAGGGACTACAGTGGCAAAGAAACATGGAGTTTCCACTTTTTAAACCCAGGTTTACCATTTGAAAGTACGGTGCATAAAAAAGGCACTTGATTTGCATGATAAAGTCTGAGGACATCTTACTGTTAAGCATTTCCCCGAAAAAAGTAAATGTAAGCAATGGCCGCTCCGCATAACAGCTTAAAAATACTCATAGGCTAACATGCTTTTGTATGTATTTAGCAATCAAAATGTCATTAGATCTTCATTGTTGCTACCTCTGTCATAGACATTTGGAGACAATGACGTAGAGGTATACGAAAAGTCACTCAAATCTGCAGCTCTGTCACTATTTAATTCTCGGAGACACAAATGTTCATGGTCAAAATTGTGTGAATATTTTCCCCAGTCAAACTGTTTTGGCACAAGGTCAACTCCATCGAAAATAGAACCGATGCCTTGCCTTATACGCAGGGTGGGGTGCAATTCGAATGGAATGTCGGAGACAGGAGAAAGTTGGTGACGATGCAATACAGTTTGTTGAGTGTCAGCAGGAGTCAGGCTCACACTGTTGAACATTGATGGTCCAGAAAGCACGACGCATCCTCCATTCAAGACATTGTCATATGATGGAAGGTCACTGGACACCTATGAAGACAAATAAATGAATACTTCAGTAACAAGAAAAATGCTTCTTGATCTTTGTTTATGGTAATAAAATTGTTGTTATAATTTAATTTGGATATTGAAGCCCCTTTAAAAACTTAAAAAGGAGAAGATTTTTAAAGGGTGCGCACACCCCGAAAGTCCCGATTCAGCTCAAAACTACGGATTTTAAGTTGTAGGCATTTTTAGCTTCTACAGCCTTTCTTACAACTATTTTATCGCATAAGAACCCACCATATCCTTATTGCTTCCCATACCGGGCATGTTTGTCACCACCATTTCCTCATAAAGTCCATCTTTCATTTTTCTTTATCGCCCGTTTTCTTGAAACGTGGTTTTTCTATTACATTCTCTTTTTAGTAACTTCACCATTTTTGATCCAATCTTCATGAAATTTTCACAGAAAGAAGAAAAGACGTAATACTAAAAATTTGTATTTTGTTTTAGTAAGGGGTTTTACAGCACTCGCAACTGCATAAAGTCATATGAGCACACGAAACAAGTTTTTTTTCTCCACAGTTCATTTCTTGGCTGATACAGGTCAATATTTCTATTTAAAATTGTTAAAACGCTAAAAATAGAGGGTAAATAGACTTCAGATTTAAATTTTAAATAACTTTTAAAATAACACTTTAAAAATTCAAACAATCTATTTTCTAATTTTCCATAAAGGCTAGATCTACTGGCCTTCATAAAATCTGAAATTCTGCTGGGAACAACGACAGAAAAAACATCTTTCAATTTTTTTGCATTAAAAATATTTCCTTCGGGTCTCTCCGAAGTCTAGACATTCGGTTAAAATGTGTCAAATGGTAAAATCTGTGTCGTATCCGACACAGAACGGCTTCTCTTCTCCTTGAAGGAGGTATTTGTGTGTTAGGGCCGTGTGTCCGATGCGTAATTGTAAAAATTTGTGTGATGAATTATTGATATATGGAATAGGTTTTTGTTACTGGAGTTTGGAGTATGGATTTTCACAAATTTTTTGCAAACGTGAATACTATCTCAGGAAAAAATTCACGATAAAAAATTTCTAGTACGTTTAGGAAAAATTAATCACACAGATTTGTAGTTATTGTTTGCCAAGATGCATACCAAAAACCCAATTTATTTCCATGAAAAATAAGTGCTGTATTAACTACATAAGACATGTCAACAAAATCCAATATGGCTGCCATACCCATGGAAGCAATTTTTTTTCTCAAATTTGATTGTGGATTTTAAGACTCCTTACTACGCTTGTTATATGTATGATATTTGGTAACATTTGATCCAGTAATAAGTGAGACAGCCTTCAGCTGCCACACTCCCCCCCCCCCCCCCCCCCCCCACCAAGTAAAACATTTATAAATTTTCTAAAAACCCCTTTGTGACCTTTGCTGTCAGTAACACATGGCAGTAACCTATTTTTTCACCACCCTTGTTTAACATTCGAAGTGAAAAGCAGTTGAAATGGAATCATATGTGTCTGGGGACAATGAACTCTCAAAATGGATTAAAAAATAAGTAGACCAGGAAAGAAACAGGGCATCAAAAGTCATTGTCTTTTATCTCTGGATGTGAAAAGTTAGAGATAGATCTATTCCTTGAACAAAAAGAACAAACTAAAATTCCTGGTTTAATCCGGAAGAATGAATTTTAAATTCATTGTCCGTAAAAAAAAAAGGTTTGGAAATATAACCCTTTCAAGTTATCTTATAAAGCCTCACCACATGAAAATATATCTAGAGCCAGAAAAGAAAATGGGACAAATTCTAGTGATATACAAACCTGGTGGTATGTTGGTGGAGCATTTGGACCACTGTTCTTTGGAAAGTCCTGGGCACAAACTGTTGTTCTCTCACTGAGTGTTTGGCCCACAAGCAAATATCCATCATCTTCGGCATCTGCTCCATGAGGTCCAGATGCGTTAGGCTGATTACTGGCCTCTTCATCCTCATGGTGAAACCAAACTTGTCTCCTTAATTTATCAAAGAATCCTGACATCACTGTGATGCTAGCTGGTATTTATAGTTAAGGAGTCAGCAAGTCTATGGAGAATCGGCATATTACAGTCCAATTTTGCCAAGCAGCAGCACAGGGCTGACTAAATAGGTAGATGCACTAAACAAGTTCTACAGTCCAATCTGCTCTAATGACCACCTGTCCAAGACAATCATCTGGACAAATGACCACTTCTAATCCCCCTTCCCAGCTTAAAAAAAAAATTATACGAAAATGACCCTGTCTAAGAAGGTAAGCTGTCTGAGATGGCCACTTTTCTCTTAGATATAGGTGGTTGTCTTGGACAAGTCTGACTGTATTTCCATAGTAAGGAAATAATCTGGTATACCACGTACATCTTCTAACATCTGTAATTAGTCATTGCTTTCTTTTTATTTGCTTTGTACCTCTACCTATAAAATAGATGCCATCTGATAAGAAGAACGGGACGAGCTTGCATGTTAGCTGCTCCTGTCTATCCTCAATAAGGTTTTACTGTCTTTATATTTTTAAAAAATTGAAGGATAGTATGCAGAAAACATCATGTTGTAGGAGGCCAAAACTAGTTCTCCCCCTCTGTTTTTCCCTTTACTATTTTTGCCTGTTTACCTTGCTCTTTTTCTGCATTACATAGCCATTTTCGTGTTGAAATGAATCTGTTCACTCAAACAAACCAAAAGTAGAGAGTATTGGTATGTGTAGACTCTTTGCGCTGCATCCAAAATCATGAATTTGATATCCACCTTAAGATGTTTATTTTCATTTTACTGCATATCGGTCCACTGCAATTTTATAGCCCACCCAGCCCTACTCCTAAATTTTATAAAACTTTTCTCAAGATGTAAACCATTCATAATCACACTCAGCACCAGAGTGGAGAATAATGCACCTAATTTATAGGGACCAATATTTGTGACTATTAATGTCAGTCCTATCTTCCTTTGCTCCATAAAGCCCCAGGTGAACAAGCCTTGAAGTTTTTAAAAATTATTTTTACACCACAAAGCTTCAATCAAAGTGCAATGAACTCATCTTAGAATCAAAAGGTAAGAATTAAATATATGCACGCCAATTTTTGTTATTGTTTGGCTGACTGAAGAATTGAAAAAACTCACCATCTCTAATCAGAGGCCATATGAAAAAGATTTCTGATTATTGTTTAAGTTTTGAAAAAGTGAACAAATGTATTTTAGTATTTTTTAACATACAAAAAAAATAATTTTTTTGCATGAACAACTTACATGTATATATGACTATCTTTATAATACACAAGAAACAGAAATCAGTTTATCAGTTTGATCCCAAAGGAAGAATGTTCTTCTGCCAAAAGCATTTGTGCGTGCGTCTAGACGCCTAGAGAAAGGTACTTAAAGTCACCCAAGACTGTTTCGAGCTACAGGCTGATAACGCCAAAAATCACTTTTTGGACCAAAATCGGTTTTAAAAAAAAAAATAGATCCACCATTTTTTTTACAGTGTGCTCAAAGGGTTTTCATTGATTTGACTTCTAAATATTTTACTTTGAATTATTTTGAGGGTAGGGTATAATATACACAAATAATGGAAACTGCTTTTAAAAGGAGTTAAAATCTATTCTTGAAGCACGTTTTCTCTTCCCTTCTATGTTTAACCATTGAATTCCATTCATGATATTGATGTCAACTGAATGCCAAATTGGACATGAATTTTCCATGAATAAATACATTTAAAAAATGGTTTTAAAAAAGTTTGTATGTGTTCTCACATGTTAAACTTAAAAGCTCATTTTCTCAAAATTCTATCGTTTTACCCTACCTCGCGCTGGATCGATAACAACATAACAACAACCCTACCTCGCAAAATGTGCAATATCTAAAAAAAACTGTCGGTACTTGAAATATCTTTAAAAAATTCAAAGACCCCTGTGTTCAGCATTTATTTTCCTATAAGGTACAACCCTTAACTCAAAATGGTCAAAATCCGACTTTTGGTACCTTTCTTTAGGCACACATACATTTGTCAAACCACCAGCTCCATTTGACCAGGAAAGAGATCCTATATATATAAAAAAGAAAAGCAACAATCTTTACTACACATGAAAATAAACAACAACTCTGAAACTAATTTTGCACTTCATGGTGTTCTTATGAACTTTTCTAGAAACTTCTTTGAGAACAAAACAAGTTTGTGGCATTCTACAACTTAATAAAAGGATACAAAAAATACTCCATCAGGAAAAAGGTTCAGCAGAAGTTGTCCAAATTTATTATTTCAAGTGGCTGATCAGCTTGAAAGTCGCAACCCTCAGAAGTTGATGGCATCAATCCCATCAGTTACTCTGTAGTTGTGAAAGTCTGGTAGATAGATGAAAATTCTGGTTATGCTGAGACAAAAAAGAGGATAGGATTAGATATTATGTGGTGCACCAAAGGGAGAGAGTTGAACACTACTTACTAGAACAGTGAATATTCGATAGATACCAAATGTTGCTTATGAATTTTTAATGCAAGAGAAAAAAAAACCATACATATATATATATATGAGGTGTGCTGACTAATGAGTTACTTTTCGCAAATCCACAAATGGAGATATTGGCCAGAAGTCAACACTAGGGTCGAATTTGCAGATTTTCTATTGATGCCATATTTTAAAACTATAACATGCTTTTTATTATTTCATACTTATAAATTGTACACAATTCACCTATGCGCCTATTTCCACAAGGCTGGAATCTGAGAAGTAACTCATTTTGTCAGCATACTTCACATATGGTTATTGAACAACACACATAGTGACTCCACACTTTCAAGTGTCAGTGAAGTTTCGTTTCCTCAAAATTGCACAGCACTAATAAGTGTTCCATTGTCTAAGCTAAAAGTAAAATACAAATTTTGCCCTTTTACTTTTACAACAACTCATACTAACAACAGTAATAAGTTTAAAAAAGGAAAAAAACCAATAGGTCCACTTATTCATGAGCCAAGACAGAATACACACAAGAGGTTTGTCACTTTCATCGGAATATGATTTTCTGCAAATAACACATTCTTTAGGTATTAACAAAAATATGCTCTTATGTGAGTGCGCTATTACATTAAGCCAATGTTGAACTGAAGGGGAGTTATCCATAGCAAGTGCAGTTTCCTTTACGGAAACCTGTCCCAATGAAATAACCCCCCCCCCCTCCCCCCAATATATTCCACTATAATGTAAAATGGAAACCATCTTAACTTGGACATAGACTTCCCTTACCTTCCAAGGGTTTTGATCTGTCGAAGACAGAAAGTGCTTTTCTCACTCAATCACACTTGAAACAAAACTTTCTAAACTTTACGCCACACCATCAGGCCAGGAAGGGTTTGTCAGGGTGCTATAGGAGAGAAATCTCACTATTGTTTGACTTCAAAGGGGTCAAGTAGCATGCGAGCACGAAACTTTCTTTGGTAGCCAGAGGGGGAAAATTTGACTATTGCTTGCTGCCTTCTTGTGATATGCATCTGGCTAGAGTGGTTGTCATACTTCAAGTTATTAAATTAAGTTGTTATTTTGAGCCAGTGTTTACATATGTCACATCATCTGCCATTGATAGGAACTAATATCTAAAGCACTGGCCTCCAGGCAGCTTTTGAAGAACCATCAAAGCATTAAAGAATCTAAAATATTAGAATGGCATGCTCAAGAGAAAGTATGTGTGTGTGTGTGTGTGTGTGTGTGTGTGAGTGTATGTGTGTGTGTGTGTGTGTGTCTGTGTGTGTGTGAGAGAGAGAGAGAAAGAGAGAGAGAGAGAGAGAGAGAAAGAGAGAGCGAGAGAGAGAGAGAGAGAGAGAGAGAGAGAGAGAGAGAGAGAGAGAGAGAGGGAGGAGCTCAAATAGAAAAACAAAGTGAGTAGTTGGTTTACCTATCCTTTTCACTGCCAGTGAGAGAAAGTTTTTGCCTTGTTGAGACATCAAAACAGGAAACCGTGGGCTCCTTTTATAAAGAATTAATGTACAAGGCAACTGTTCTACCAATGGTGCAATTTCCACATGACCTGAACAGCAATATCCATTCCCAATTTCCCTCACTTTGGCTTGGCGAGGCCCGGACCAGCTGTCTAATAATTAGTCGGTTGAATGCAAGAGCTATGCCTACTATGCCTTTAATATCATCAGTTAAACTGAAGATGCTTATTGGCTATGATTATGAGAACCAACACTACATTGAAAGATGGTAAAAGTGAATCCCCGACTCATGGGGCTCTAGTATTCATTAATTTCAAAAGATTAATTTCAGACCAACCGCTTGCAATTGGCCTCCTAGACTCTATATATAATATATATTTTTTTAGACCATTTTAAATACCATCCTAGGGCGAAGTTTGGACATTTTATAGACAATTCTAATGATTGATGTGAACCACCTTGAATTTGAATCTGATCTCCTGCTGTGGGTGCTGTCAATGAAATGAGCTTGTCCTGAGCCCTGAAGTGTGAAGTTTTTGTAAGTTGAGTAGTACGGACAACTACCACCACAACAATCACACAGTCCTTTTTAAACTGTCCGCCCGCCACGAATGGCCAGGGACTGGCTCTCTGCATTGAGCAATTTTGTCTCATACCTTGTCCCATAAGGCCTCTCTACTCTATGTCTTTTAAATCATCCTCGCAAAACCACAGTTCCAAGGAAAAGTGAACAAATGTCAAGTGGTGCTTGTTTCACTTCCATCAGTTCCAAGCAAAATGAGTTGTTTTATGCTGGATCGGTTTCCGATATTAACGTAGAAACGATTTTGCTTTTGTCCATTTGGAACTAGTGATTTAGTAATACTAATACTGGACGTGTCATCTCTTGATTCAGAGATTGACGTGTAATGACCCTCCATCTTTCATGGTCGCAAGCAGCTGTTTGCACATTCTGTCATATCCAGGCCAATCCACCGTCTTATGTTGTCCATCCATGCTATTCTTTTGCCTTCCTCTGGCTCTCCTGCCTCACATCTTTCCTTCAATCACCTCTTTAACAATGGCCTCGTGCCGTTTTAAGTGGCCATAGTATTATATTTTTCTACATTTTATTTTGTTCAGCAGGGTATGTCTTATGTGTAGAAATCTGAGTGATAATAATTTAATATATAGCAAAAATTTGGTTCTGTGCAGAGAGCCTGCTTTAAAAGGCAGTCTATCATGCTTACCCGGGATGTTATTAGCCAGAGACCACTGTGTAAACCGTGCTACATTTATCGGAATTATACAGTGGAAACCAATATAACAGGTCCGGTAATAACAGGGATGTTTAAATCCCCGTTTTTTCCTACTCTTTGTCTCTATTGAAAGTTATCGGCAATAACAGGGCCTCATCGGAGCCTAACCGGTTATAGCAGGGACAAAGGCTCGTTAACAATGTGTAAAAAGTAAGAGAGAGAGAGAGAGAGGACGACCGGTCGGCCTAGATCTAAGCCTACTTCTTTCATTATGTCACCAAAGATGTCAAGCGCAAGAGAAAATGCCTTTCAATTGACAAAAAATACGAAATATAAATAATCCAGACTGTTGACAAAAAGCAAGCTCCACTGCACAGATTTGTCGTCAGTTCAACATTCCACAAGGGTCGATTCACACCATTATCAAGGATAGAGAGAAGATAGTGGCAGCATACTCCAATTGAAAGTTTGCTCTGGATCGAAAGAAGATAATAATAATAATAATAATAGATAGCATTTGTATAGCGCATATCCCCGCTCAGCAGCAGGCTCTATGCGCTTTACACTATATTATTACCCCAGCAGACCATAGAACACTCCGAAACATTCTAAGCTTCCCGGGAAGCATACAGTGCAAGCAGCCGATTAAGCGCTCAAACACTAACAAACTGACAAGATTTTTCGCTGTCTATAGGCGGGTACCCATTCCCACTTGGGTGAAGTGAGGAAAATTCGTGTAAAGTGCCTTTCCCAAGGACACAACGTCGGGCCCTTGACGGGATTCGAACCCACGACCTTACGGTTGAGAGTCCGAGAGCCTAACCACTAGATGAGACTACCCGATGCAGATGCTGTGGACCAAGCTTTTCTGATGTGGTTTAAGGAGGCAAGGAGAAAGTTGGTGCCAAAACCCCTGTTCATGGGTACTTGTGGCTAGGGAAACTACCCATGAATAAGTTAGATTAGTCCACAAATGCTCACTTTCCTTGCATTTCGGATTTAACAGGAATCGGATATAACAGGACGTTTTCTCTACTCCCACAATCCCTGTTATATCAGGTTTCCTCTGTATAATCTGGTTTTCGCCCCAGCCCCAACGATAACTGTGGGGGTTTTGGCTCAACTGCTTAATTTTGTCGAAACAAATACTTTCTGCTGCGCATGCCAATATGTTTGTTTGACGTGCGGTGAGCAAAGCATCAAATGTACTTTAAATGGTTCTATAGTAAACACAGGTGGGCATGCCTCCCTGAACCCCCCCCCCCAAGTTTTTATTAGGTCAGGAGGGGGGCACACCCCCCCTGAAACCTTCCCCCTTGTTAAAACTACGTGAAATATTACTGCTCATTTAGTACTTAAACATAGTAGCCCAGCAATAGCAGTACATCCCTCAGTTTCATAAAGATAAAACATCAATACCGAGGAGTAAGCCTATTTTAAAGTCAGTATCGATATGTGTCACGACGTGCTGGAATCAGGCACTCGTCAATTTTTGGGTATATATTAGGTAGCGTAAACATGGTGTCGCGGGCACTCGCGGCCTTCCGGGCGCGTGGTATCGATGAAATCGGGGTAATTCAGATAGCTGTTACTTCGCTCTTTCACTATCAAACACTAAATGCTGTACACCTTGTAAAAGTTCAGCTTTTCCTTGTTATATGGTGTAAGTTGTTTATATGTCCCATTATTAGGAGCTGGAGAATCGCCGTGGAAAGCGAAAACCCTCGCGGTTGGAACGCGTGGTCGGCCGGTTAAAAAACTGACACGCGTGCATTTAAATGTTTTGCGGAAAGATAGAGGATTAAATACCGTATTTTCATTGGCGGAGATCTGTAGAGCTTTAGACAGGCTTTCCCGTGGTTTATTTTTGGCCTTAGATGGAGGCGTTTAATTAGAAAGCCTTTAAAAATGCCATCAAAAGTTTTCAAAGATCCATTTTTTTACCCGAAATATGTAAAATACCGGCTCAAAAAAGGTACCAATAGAAAGATCAGTTTATTTTCTATTAGAATAAAGTAATCGGCTTGGAATTATTTTTCATCAATCCTTCCGTGAAACTCGGAAAGCATGTTACCCCCACGAGGGAGCGCTCGGTACACTACAGTATAGAGCTGACTTGCTCGCCGCGGGGGTTCGGTGGGGCGCCGGCCGGGTCAGCGTTGTGTTTTTGTCAAAATAACAACAGATCATTGTGTTTGAGGCGATAAAATATTGATTTATAATGATCTTACAGTCTTGAAAAAAATTAGTCTCCATATCTCTATGTTATAGTGATTGTACTAGACTCTGTTTGTAAATGTTTGGTGCACTTGGTACTCTTTTATTATCTGTCAAACATGGGGTTGCAGCCAGTGAGGGACTTAACAAATTTGATCAAATTTTAAACAGCTACCATTTTCTTAAAAATTGACTGAGAGGAAAAAGAATGTATTGGTGTCATCTTAAAGGAAGTTCATTTGCCTTGCATTTGATGAAAAAAATATCCATTTATCTTGAATAGAAGTTGAGATGTTTGCGATTGAAAGAGGCGGGGTCGCCAGGTTTCAGAATTAAAATTAAATTAGCGAGAAAATGGCTGCCAACGTTTGGTGACTTCCATAGCTCAAAAGTCCTCGAAAACTGCAAATTTACATTTTTCGAGCCTTTAATCAAAGTTTTTCCATAAAATCCACACCCAAGAATGTTTTTCAATGGACATACAAAGTTACAAAGTGTTGAGTCAAAAAACAAAAATTCGGAAAAAAATTCCAAACTGGTATAAAATGCCTGTTTCTTCGATTTCATTAGTTTGATGAGCGCCTCACTCCAACTCTTAGGGCTAAACCAGGAGAATGCCCTAAGGGAGCTCTTTGGAAATTTGCCTTCCCGTTTGTTTACATAAAAGAAACAGAAGTGATTGCTAAGGACAAAAGTGGCCATAGAACATGCGACTAAACATAGAACGACGAATCTTCCTGATTGGCTGCTAATTTTAGTAATGTGATGTCATCACTACCTGGGATACCCACAGACTGTTTATATAAAGGCCGTGGAGAGGTACCAAAGATCGTGTATACACGATACAGTAGAGAATCTTTGTAGGTACCGTATGGCTTGACGTTTTGTCAATATCGATGTGTTTTGCATGGTAAAAATTCACACTTGCAGCTAACTGCAGCACGTCAGCAACGCTCTGGTGATGGAAGACGGCTTAGAATGTTGATGCTCAGAACTGTAAGAACGCTGATGCATGAAATTGAAACACGGTTAACGCAAAGACAATAAAGTGCGTTAAAATTGCAGTAAAGCAGCCCGGAGATTACCCGGGCCCGATAAACAATGCACAGAAGAGATAAGCAGCAGCAGCAGCATCAGAGCACTGCATCATAATAATCATATCACATTACCGGTACATCTCCTGGCAAAAACATTGCACCAAACGTCGTGCCACGGTAGGTATACACGATCTTTGGTGCCAAGCGGTTGGCTATGTTTAGATCATGTAGTCATGTGATTGGAGAGGTATCCCGCTCTGATGTCACACAAGACGGCCGCCTTACCTAAAAATTACTTGGCGCTTGTTCGGTAGTTCTCACCCCGCAATTGTTATTCACTGGTTTAGGCCCCAAAAGTGTGTGTGTGTGGGGGGGGGTTTAGGGGGGGCTTGCCCCCCTGACCTAATATAAATAAGGTGGGGGGTTTCAGGGGGGCATGCCCCCCTGAATTTTACCACAATTAAATGTTTTGCAGTTGTTAGGTTTTTTTGTTTTTTTTACTAATACACCCGTCTCGTGTACAGGTTTGATACTTTTTTCTAGTAGTATTTTGCATGCTGAACACGAATATGGCCTTCATTTTTACCGCAAATCAATAGTTACTGAGTTATTCATGTTTGAAAACAGAACTAGGACCAGTGGCGTAGTAATATTTGACTTACTTTTAACAACATGGGGGGTTTCAGGGGGAAATGCCCCCCTGAATTTCATAATGATTTGATGTTTTGGCAATTAGGATTAATATTTACATGAAAACAATTGATTTGCAAGGGTTTTAGTGGCCATACGTGTGTTCTGCAGCAAAAATTATGGCAGTTTAGCTTTTCAGTGCATCTGTGTGTGGGTGTAAAAGCAAAAATTTACTGTTAGATTTGATATCTTAGCTCGCCGCGAATCAAACGTATAGATCTAGTCTAGATGTAGATAACTAGGTCAGGCTCAAATAAGGGGGTGGGAACAACCGAAAAAACACCAATTACTTTGCGTCGTTCTATGTTTAGTTGCATGTGGCCATGTAGGCTAAGTGAACCCTACAACATTAACCAGTAATATTTTTCTGCCTTTTTTGTATTAGATATCTAAATCTTTGCTTTTTTTGTAAAGTGTTTTACGGCGCTCGCAACTGCATAGGTCATATGAGCGCGCGGGACACACCTAATATTTTCAGTTGGTAGGAAATTTTGAATTTTGCCCGGGTGGCGGCCGAAGCCTACTCTTATCGATTTTAGACCACCAAGGGATCTTTAACGTGCGCAACTTGGACACGGGCCCTCCGAGATTTTTCGCCCTTGTCCGAGAAGGCTAGGTGTAGATCTTTCCTACCAGAAGATCAGGGGTGTGGCAGAAAGACAGCAGTAAGGAGGAGCCAAGGAGTAGCAGTAGAAAGGCTGCAGAAAGAGTCAGGAGCCCAGAGGAGGGGGCAAAGGAGGTGAGGGGGTGGGGGCAGAAAGTAGAAATGAAAGCAGACAACAGAACATTGCTAGAGAGCAGAAAAGGAGGTGAAAGGAGACAATTTTAGAGAAGAAAATTTTTCGGTCGCTACCCGGATTCGAACCCGGGACCTTTGAATGAGAGGCCAACACCTTAACCTCTAGGCCATGAGAGCCCCCTATTAGATATCTAGAAAAAATACTAGATTCTAAATCTAGACTAGATAGATCTAGTCTAGTACATGATGGTTCCGTATCTACTTTAAACACCACGGCAGCCTAAAAAGTCGATTTTGGTATCCAAAACCGATTTTTCGATTTTGGACTATTTTAGTAGAGCAACATCTGCTTTATCGATTGGAAATATTTTCAAGTGTCCAAAACATCTATAAAGTGCTCACATATGCCATGTTTTTTAACATTGTGTTGTAATAGAATGGTATGAATTCGTGTTTTTGAAAGTTTTCTCAAAACTATGATTTTTTTAGGGGGGTGGGTCACCTTGGCAGAGATATTTCTAAAAGTACTCGTCGCAGCTGAATCCCACTTTGCATGAACTGTTTCTAGATAATATGTTTGCAACGTACTAAAAGATTATTGTGATATTGTAATAAGTCTTCCGTCAGTGTTAAAAAGATTGGCAGTATAACTCTGATTTGTGATCATTTTTTTGTCCAAGTATCGTATATAAATATATGACACTAAAAGGGCAGTTACAAGAAAAGTATGAGACTTAGGGTCTTAGGAAAGTAAATCTTTTGTACGTTGCAGGTTGTATATACACAAACACTGTGTGATAATATCAAGGCTGTATCAATTCAATCTTTTTCAGAATCCCTGCCAACAATTTGCACGAATTTTGGTCTGTCGAACCCTTTGCATCTAAAAAATTTAAAAAATTGACAGTGAAATCATATAGGGATAGTGTCTTTCTGTTTCTTGACCCATACTGGTTATTGGGAATCCCAGTACTCTTAATTTAGAGCCCAAACAAAAATTTTCATTTCAGCTGTACCAAAGATAGTACAGCCTACGGTAAGATGTTGCAGTGGCCCAATTTTGTGAGGCACATCGACTTGTAGCGCCACTAACGGCGAGCGTGCGACAGTATGTAAACAAACACGGCGAGAGACACGCAACGCTCATGCTGTCGGCACTACTGGCCAGTTTTGTTCAGCGATCGGCTGTTTTAATTCCAGAGGAAAAATCAAATGATTGTCTTTCTTCAGATTCCCAAAGGACGAAAAATGGAAAGACAATGTGACATTGATTTTTTAAATCTAGCGTGTCTAGATTAGTAGAGCTAAACTAGAGAGATCAGAGTCCAACCTGTAAGCTTTGTTTTCAATCTGCATCACGCGTCCATGACTATGACCATTACTTTGTACTCTGTACTTTGTTGTGTGAGGGCCCATTCCAGTCTAGCCGTCATTAAGTACGGCTAGCCTCTTCCTATAATTATTTAGAAATTGACCAAAACAAAGTTAAAAAATGATGTTAAAACACAAAAGTAAATTAATTTGGTTGTCTACAAAGATGCTACGGCTATTTAACTTTTAGAATCGAGCCGAACTACGCGGGTCGCCATTTTGTTTTGCCCGGAAATTCTCGCGCTACTCCTCTCTCTCTTTCTCTCTCTCTCTTTCTCTCTCTCTCTCCACTGCCCACAGACAAAATTGTACGCTGTTAGTAGGCTACAGTTGTAATGGAACGTTTGTTCACGGCACAGAATTCTACAATTTTTCTGTTAAATCACAGTGTAGAATTCTGTGGTTTAGGGTGAACGCAAAATTTGGTGAACGCGCACCGGGTGAGAATAGTCACAAGACTCGCCTGCACTATTCTCACTCCGGGTGAGAATAGAGGTGGCCAATTATTTAGATCTAGATATCTAGATCTAGATTCTAGGTTAGAATGGGGCTGGATTGTACTTTACCGGACCACCCGTCTCGGCCCGTGATTACTACGCACGCCTAGCCTAACTACGCACTCATAGTACTCTGCGTGCGGACAAAAGGTAGTTCCGCGGGCGACTTCGCGCACGCACAGCGAAGTCAGCGGCGACTGGCAAGGCGAGGTGAGCGAGAGGTGGTGGTTGAGAGTGGGCAGGGGATTTAAGTTAACTTTGGTGGACCACCATGTATCATACCAACAGTGGGGTGGGGGGTAAACTATAATAAAGAAAACACACAAAAATGCGAAACAAAAACATGAGCGGACATTCGTGTATACATATCAATGGGGGGGTTTCAGGGGGGCTAGCCCCCCTGGCAACAATAATTTAAAGACACTCACACACACATATATAAACAATAGCATGATAAGTCGCGAGCAGGGCCGATGGGGTTGCAGGTAAGATTATACTTTACCGGACCACCGGTCGGAACTACTTTCGCTGTGGCGCCCCTAGTGTAGTCCTAGGCCAAGCCAGCAGAGTTGCGAGCAAATAAGAATAGTGGACCACGTGATTAGATTGACCAATTAGCCTCAAACTCAAGGTGTCAGGGTCATGGGTCAAAGGGCACAGTGGCACGGTCGTGATGACTGAAAAACCCGGTAAGAGACGTCAGTCGATTGCTGGCAGTTGAAGAGTGACGATGTAGAAAACTGAGTAGGAGAGTGAGTAGGGGAGCTCGGAAACGAAGAACAGCGGGCCACTAGGCACTAGGGGCGCCACAGCGAAAGTAGTTCCGACCGGTGGTCCGGTAAAGTACAATCTTACCTAGAATGGGCCCTAAAAATAAAGTAGAATTAACTAGGACGCTCTCATAGTACTCATACTCTGCTCTAGGCCTAGGCTAGGCCTATCCAACAAGCACAGGGCCAAGCCATCGGGGCTCAGTCACACGCTCGCTGGGGGCGTGGCCTATTTTACGAGTGCTACGTTTTTTTTACAGAGGCAAAGAGTAGGCAGCTGCAGCATCTTACCGTAGGGTGTAGTATCTTTGGCTGTACCTATTTCCCCTCTAAGTAAGTTTTAGTATACTTAGACTTAGACTTAATAAATTAATACATGTGTATAGACTATAGTTAGTATCCTACCTGACGGCTGACGGGACAACATGATGAAAGCCAGCAGAAGAGTATTGTGAGACGTGTCTCTTGTGGATTGACTGAATCGACGCTGCAGTAGAACTATTTTGGTCTGGTAGCTGCTTTCCTTCGAGAGAAATCGAATGACGGGGAAATCCACAGAATATTCCGTGGGGAAATCTGAAATGCCAAACTGGTTATTTTTGTATACTTAGTGTTTTAAACACATTCTATTCCGAAGAGCTAACAATGTTTACATCCGGCTACGTTTCAGTATGATCAACATGTAGGCTAAGTAGATCCTATTGCTATCTCGGCTTTCTGTGATCTTACACTTAGCCTACAGAGACCGGTATTCTTCAGTCTTGGTTGTTACCATGCAAGTCAATATTTTTCTAAGTGGAAAAAAAAAAGAAATAATGAAGAAACACTTTTAGTGATGAGATTGGGAAGATTGAAGAATACCGGACCACTCGTACACTATTGCGCGAGAAAGTGGGGTTGGTGGGGCGGGTGGTTGGGGTGGAGGAGGGGGGAGGGGGG
>NW_004797276.1:1522672-1524281 GCF_000002075.1 Aplysia californica
CCCCCCCCCTCTCTCTACCCGCCTCTCATGCATATTTAGCTTATAAACCACATACGAGCATTATGAAGGATTGATTAATGTACAACGATAACAACAAACAAAGAACAACAACAAAACAACGATAACAATAGCAAAGCGACAACACAACATTGAAATAATGTGTTTGGCAATACGATGTTATCATGATTTGAGCCCTAAATTCAACTGAGTATAGACGAAGCTCTCGGAAAGTGTACCGGCAACATTTTTTTTCAATGAATAATTTCAATAAAATTGTGAAAGGAAGAGGGGCTGTTTGTCTATTTTTTAACTGGTGAGCTGCTACATAAATGTATTTAATATTCACAGCAGCAGAAGAGGAAGAAAAAGCGGCGATCTGAAAAACCAAAGCACCAGGACAACAACAAATTATTTGTTGACGACCAGTCAGTATGGGTAGGCTATGTTTATGTTCAGTTATTTTACGGCTACATGCTTTGTTTGTCGGCAGGGCCAGACAGCTTAGACTATAACATGACCCAGTGACAGGTGTCCCTGACCCTGCTGACTTGAGAATCTAATCTCGGTCTCGCCTAGAATCTTGCTCAATTCACTTTCACTTTCAGTTTCACTTTTGTTCAAAGATTCGTCTTCTGGTTCTTCTGCACTTGGGCTGGGGCTCTTTGGAAATTGCCTTCTCGTTTTTTTAAAGAAGCAGAAGTGATTGTCAAGGACGAAAGTGGCCATGTAGGCTAATTGAACCCTCGTTTGCCAGTAATATTTGTCGGCGCTTTTTCGGTAGTTCCCACCCCGCAATTGTTATTCACGGGTTTTCGCCCCAAGGAAGGCTGACGTCACCACTGGGCGGGCACTGTTCGAAAAGGCCTTGCGCAGATAAGTTTCACATTGTGACAAGGGCAATTTACATACGAGCCGGAGTGATAAACAAAGATGACGGAACGAGTCTCTGTAGTGCGACAACACACCAGAGAACCATTATTGTCTCTCAGAGCGCCTTCAAATCGGCCGAGTGCTATCTGAACGTTGATTAGATATTAATGTGTATTTACTTGAAACTAGAATCTAAATAAAAATATTTGTCAGCTATCAATCTCTTGTCCACTGTACAGCCGACAAAAAGTGACCGGCGCCGCCGCTCATGCCCATTGAAACAACCGCGCCTGCCCTTAGGCCTCCTAACAGTAACATTAGCCTTACTCTCAAAGACCAAGTAACTTTTGATAAAGTAAGTCAGCCTATTTCAGTCAGGTCCTCCAAGTTACCCCGTAAATCTGACACCACAGCGCACAGAATTATCATAGAGGCTAATGTTCAGTTCAGTCATGTCTGGAAGGAAGGACTTCCACAACAAGCGACCACTCTAACAAACACAATGAAGAAGGGGCCAAGGGCCAAGACCTACCCCTACCCCTGCCCCTAGCGCTACACATAACCAGGTTAATTTTTACAAATGCACCCGCATGCAAGAGCACTGTTTTTGGTGGCCTGACTAACGTTTTTTGGGTGCTGAAAATGAATATATTATAAATGGCCATGAAGATTTCCGCAAATCTGTGGTTTAAGAGAAAATGTTATATAATATTGCACAAGAAAAATAATGGGCAAATGA
>NW_004797276.1:1524381-1526834 GCF_000002075.1 Aplysia californica
CCCCTCAGTAAATATCAATCCTAAATATCCAAAACATAAAATTATGGTGAAATGCAGGGGGGCATGCCCCCCTGGAACCCCCCAGATTCTTTTTAGGTCAGGGGGCTGAGGGGGGGATGCCCCCCTGAAACTCCCCATGTTGTTAAAAACAAGTAAAAAATTACTAAACCTTTGGTCTTACTGTAATATAGTTCTATGTACAAACATGATCAATAACTTTTATTAAACTATTGATTTGCAGCAAAAATGAAGGTCATATTAGCTTGTAAACTACTACTAGAAAAAAGTAGATACACCTATATATAAAATGTGTACATGAGACGGGTGCATGAGTGAAAAAAAACAAACCATGAAGCTGCAGCAAGCACCTAGCACATCTCTGCGATTGGCCCAAATATAGATGACGTATTCCCGCCCTCTATTTTTGTCGTCTTCCAGGGTTTTTCTCGCCAGTTGACTAGATCCTACCATGGCGGGCCCGCTTTGCCTCTTTGCTACGTCACTAGGTTTCATCGCCAACTGCTTGGACTGCGCGCGTGTGTGTTTGTGCACGCGCGCTTGTGTGTAAGTGTGCATGTGTACTGTGTGTGTGTATGTGTGTGCGCGCGTGTGCGCCTGTGTGTGTGTGTGTGTGTGTGTGTGTGGGGACGCACTTGTGTGTGTGTGTGTGTGTATAACTTTGAGGAGAAGGTTAATTTATGGAACGAGAATTGATGAGATTGTTAAAAGATAACACACAAAAATACAAACAAAAAAACCCCCTAACACGGTGAGATCTAGTGAACAGTAAAGTTACTACATTTAGCGAGGGAAATCCAAGCGTCTTGGGGGAAACCCCGGAAGATGACAAAAATAGATTGCGGAAATATGTCTCCTATATTTGGGCCAATCACAGAGATGTGCTTGGTGCTCGCTGCGGCTTCATGTAAAAAAAATCCCCATAACCCTACCTAACCCTGCCCCTATCCTTACCCCAAACATTGACCACATAGCCTTAACCCTAACCCTAACCCTCTTTATCAGAGTGAATAGTGTTCGCTTGTTACGGAATTCCTCCCTCATGTCTGACTAACTAGATCTACTCTAAGCTGAACCAAAAAAAATGATCTAAAATTGTGTTGTTGGGGCGTAAAACACCTAGATCTAGGCTTACTCATACATGTTGAATTTTCTTGTGTAAAAACTGAACAATGTATTATATTAGTTGTTGACTAAATGTTGTAAGGGGACTATCTTTACTGGCGGTAACCGGTCATTTCGTCACACTCATCTCATCACACCCCAATTATGTGTGACGAAATGACTTCACTTATCTCTTCATAATTGTTATATTCATGCTAGAAGAGTTTTGGAGGATCAGCACCAGCAGTCTTTATTCTAAATCCACCAATTCAAGCATGTAATCGTTGGGACAATGGCCCTATTGTTTTTAGATAATTTAAACCTAAATCTATTTTAAAAGTTAAATTATTAATGTTAATAAATCTTGGTCTACTAAACTGTTCCATAGTTGAACAATAGTTTAAATATATGGCAAAAACAATGTCTGGTTTGATGTTTGCAAGTGTGTGACAAAATGACCATCTCCATTCAACCTTGTTAAACGTAAAATAAATTACAAACCATATGGCCAACGCTCTTTTTCATATTTTGCCCCACTTGTTTGGAATAGGCTTCCAAAAACTATCAGAGAAGCAGAAAATCTAGAAATTTTTTAAAAGAAACTAAAAGTATTTCTATTTTCATCATATTTCGATTAGACAGAATCCATCCAAGCTGTAGATTGTCGTGAGTTTGTATGTGCGTATGTACGTATGTGTGTGTATGTATGTGTGTGTGTGTATGTGGGTGTGTGCACGCGTGAATATGTGTGTGCACGCGTATGTAATACTGTGTGCCTTACTTTAAAATTGATTTATAAATCTGTACATGTAATATGTTAAGCGCATAGAGCATTGCATAAGTGGATATGTGCTATATATATAAATGCAATCCATTATTATTATTATTATTATTATTATTATTTGTGGATTTGGGGTGTGACTAGATGACCGTGACATTTTGACTGCACCGGTGTAACGAAATGACTGGTATTCTTACTGGTAGTGGTTGTGATGGTGGGTGTCTTTTGAAACTGTAAAAATCGTTGTCACACAAAACTTGAGCACTGCACCAGTGCCTCAGTATGGGCATGCTATCTGGAGGAATAGGGAAATCGAGATCCGGTTATTTGCTACACGTGCCTTTCAGAAGTCTTAAAGTAGGCCTACTGGGTTATGATAAGGGTAAAGAAGATAGAAAATGGAACAGCCGTCCCTTGCTTTCTACTTTCTGTTTCTCTTTTGCTATCTGTGACTCAAATCCCCCCTTTCTCTCTTTCTCTCTCTCACATACACACACACACACACACACTCGCACACACTCACACACACACACACACACACACACACACA
>NW_004797276.1:1526934-1573021 GCF_000002075.1 Aplysia californica
CACACACACACACACACACACACTCACACACACACACACACACAAACTCATGCTCGCACAGACTAACAGACACTCACCAATAGGCACACACTCACCCAATTCGTCGACTAGTTGTTCAAATGTACTGCACCCGAAATTTGTGTCCAATTTTTAGTCTGTGGTATCAGTTGATGCTTGAAATATCTTGTTTGAATTCAAATTCTAAATGTGTTGAAAAAGGCAGTAAAAGAAACATTATCACGGTTGCATGTCCTCAAAATGTGTTGGTTGAATTCAAATTCTAAATATATATGATGAAAAAGACAGAAAAGAAATATGATTATACGTAGGTGTACAACTGTTAAAAGAATGCAATACATGTAGGCCTTCTTTTTGTCTCTATTTTTATGAAAAATTTTGCTTTCTAGGCTTAGAACAGTTGAAAGCTTGGCAATGATATGCATTCTCCTCATCTCTCTTAGGGTTCCACTCTGAAGTAAAACATATTGTTTGTCTCTGTCAAAACCGACTTTTATAAACAGGTCAGTCAAAAAAAAAAATTAGTTGAAATGGGAATGAATTAAAGATGACAGCCTTCTGGTACATACATGGCACTTCTGAGCTTCCAAGTGTACTACTTAGTTTTCAAACGAACAATTGTTTATGTTTTTAACTTCCTGCAGTAATGAATATTTATATTCATTTCAGAGATGTCAGACTCAGATGATGATGATCTAGAAGATGCTCCAGCTTTCATAAAGAACGCCTCTCCTTCAAAGTTTGTTCTGTTTTTATGTTATGTTTACATAGCTGCCAACCAGTATGTTATATGTTATTAATGTTAACTAGGTGTTTAATACATTATTGAGGGTCTAAGTAAGTAGTTCTATTTTCTTGTAGAAGATACGCATTCTCTGTTTTCTAGCATTGCTCTTCACTGACTTTCTAAAGCGTAAGGAAAAATGTGAACTTTCAAGACCCGATTTGCAAACAATAGTGAAAACGAAGCCCGTAAAGTCAGTTGACTTATACTTTTGCTGCAGGTCTACTTTGAATAGCTTGAGTTGTTGAAGGAAGAAAAGTGTGTGTACACAGGATTTGGTGGGGAGTTTCCTTGCTCAATTCCAATTCTCACCATCTTTTATGTAGAATCAACTGGTTTTGAAAAGTTGGCAACTATGAGTTCCTTTTGGCACTTTCTAGCTTAAAATGTTTGCGTTGGTTTGGGTGTTTTTTTGGAGGGGGGGGGAGGGGTTGTATTTATAATCGTGAAGATATATCCTCTAGGGTGAGGTAACTGTTTCCTTTAAGAAAAACCCTGAAGACTACTGAATTTTTCATATTAAATGCTCTCATATCAGTATGTCAACTTTTGGTTTAATATGGCCCAGCATTTCAAACGCTGGGTATTTTTGATCCACAAGGGAAATCATGAGCATCTTGACATCCCTGAGTTATATGTTGACCTGTCACTTATCATCCGAAAGACAATTAACAGGGAGAGAAAAAGTTTACCTTATTTTGTCTTCATTACTTTTATATGGGTTCTTTTTCTGTCCTCAGCAGCTTCGAGTACATGTTATTAGTCCAGTCACTACTGAGCTCCCATCCTTCTGCTCGGTATCGTGTAATAGAATGTTAGGTTATGTCTTATTCAGCTGATTTGCCTTTAAAAGTTGGACATTGTTTGAGTTCAATGTTGATTGTGAGCTGGGAAAGAGGTCTAGCATATATGTTTTGGAGGAGTTGGAGAAAAACTTTGTGAATGTTAATAAATTTTGTTTTTGCACGGAAATATGCCTTACTATAAATCAGTTGAAATTTGTGGAGCTTTTTTAGGTTTTCATGAATCTTTTAGTGAAATCTCTGTAACTATAGGTTAGATCATAAATAGTGATAAGGCAAGGAGAAACATTGCCATTGATTTTTTTTAAAAATGTTTCATTATTCCATGTGTATATTCATTGTTTTTAAAACTTTTTTTGCCTTGTCAACTATTTTTTTTTGTTGCTATTTTTTAAGGACTGTACCCCAAAGCTCGTCAAGCTCTCCAGAAAAGGTAATAGTGGCTGTCATAAGAAATTTGTTTTTAACAATCTAGTTCACTACAGGCAGACTGTTTTGCTCCATGCTCTGGCTTAGGTATAGGAGAACAATATTCCCTATCTAATATGTATTTTACATTGTCTGTTATTGGTTGATTTTGAAATTTTATATATTTTTATCAAAATCTAAAGAAACTTCAGTTGGGGAAATAAAATTTGTTTACTTGTTTAAAAAAAATATTTTCACTGCAGCTAAACTAGCATGTCATTGCAGAAAAACACAATAATAAAACCAGTTTTTTTCCCCCCCATTTTAGGAACCTTCCACATCTTCATCACATTCTGGACCTAACAAATTGGATTTGCTGTTATCTGAGCAAAGGAAAGAGGTAGTGTACTCTTCTTTTTTTTTCTTTTTTTTTCATCAGTATACCCCCCCCCCCCCAATTATTGTGTCATCGCTTTTGATTTTACTACTGAAGCAGCTAATCATGTAACCTTAATAATATTTGTTTTAAAACTAACTCCTTCATGGTGTGTGTGTTTCAAACATTTCACTGTCAACCTGTCCTTTTTTGTGGCAAAACAAGGATATCTGTTTGTTAAGGGGCTGAAGGGTGCTACTAGTACTGCCTACTTCTTACTATCCCTCTGCAGTTGTCTTTCTTGCTTTTTCCTATTATGGTGTAGTTGCGCTTCTTTTGAACTCAGACTGATATCTGATCTTGTACATTTCCTATCTTTAACCATTCTTAATAATTCATGTAACAGTCTTAAAGTATATAAAATCTTAACAATTGCCCTAACAGATGCATAAATTTGGGTTCACTATAGTGTTAACGAAACTTGATATCTTGGTAAAATCTTCTTCTGAAATGCATCCATTTCTTCCAACACAGAATGCAGAGGAGGAATATTTGAGAAAAACCAAACTAGAATTGCTTGTAAGTATATCAAGTATCCATTGTTATGATTGTTTTTTAAAATATTTTAATAAGAGTTTTATAGCACTTGCAACACAATAAGGTCGTATAAGTTCTGAAGATTAGAGGCATAACAAGAGAGTAACAAACACACTCAGAAAAAGGAGGAGAGATAAGTGAAATAGATGTTTGTCAGGAAAGAAGGAGCAAACTACACCAGAGAACCCGCCAACCACCCACAATCTTGAAATCGAACAAGTGTTATGATTGGGTAGCTGTTTTTGAATTGTCAAAAGAACGTGTGAAGCTGGTTTATTTTTTCAGGTTTTGGCTTCTTCCAGAAATCTTTCTCTCGTTTAATTAATATTGTGTAAAAAAAGAACTTAAAATGCATAGTTAAATAAATTGTGAACAAGTTTTCTTTTTTGTTTGGTCTGAGGTCTTCATTAATGTTTTTGCTTTTGGATTTGTGCATTTCGAGGTTGAGAAACAACTTCAATTTCAATTACCATTTTGATAAACAGTTAGTACTTGAGGGGACCTACTTTAAGGCTGTACAAGGTTTCAATGATTCTTTTTGAAGTAATGGAAGATCGACATTTCATTAGCGACAGATTATGGTAACAAATTTTCATGTTTTAAGTTTACTCAGTTGTAAGAGTTACTTAGATCTTGAACTTCTGAAAAACGAAAGAAAATTTTACCCTAAATTGTTAAATAGATGTGCCTATTTGGATATAATCATTTTTTCTTGTGTCTATCTAGATCAAATAGTTTTGCTGTCCCTATGTCCCATAGTGTCAGGATTTATTACATTTTTTCATGAGAAAGTTCATACTATTATTTACTACCCATGAGGTTTGTCTTTTTATCTTGTATATTTATTTCGCTTTCCTGTTGTTTTTTAAAATTGTTTCAGAAAAACATTTCAGAAGGGTCACAAGAAGGGAGTGGTCATAATGGTAAGTTCTACTTTTATGAAACTAATCCAGTTGCACCTTCCTTTTATCTGTAGCAATTTTCTTCTACATATTTTGTGAGGAATTACTCATGTGTCATATCACATTGCATTGTTGCTGATTTTATGCAAGGGTAAAATAAACGAAATATTATGTAAGTAAGATAATGAAGACAGAGTGCCATGTGAAAACAAACACAAGGGTCGCCACCACTCCGAGAACAAACGATGCTTCTGTCGCAAGTTCACGTCTACGTCCATTGTTACCCGGTACGTTGTTTCAGATTAGGTAAACAAAACAGTGACCAGTCACTTACACACAATTTGTGCACGAGTTGTGGGTGGGGCTTATAGATTATGACGGATCACGCTACCCTCACCAGCAGTTGAAAATTTATTGTTAGGCCTACGCATTGGTCAACTTGGGTAAACATTCATTGGACGGACTAACAATAACAACAGGTGAATGAATTATGACCACCTGTCCACAGCGTGAGGGGCTGATTCAAAATTTTTTACTAAGCGTCGGACAATGAGTGACCACACTTGACCTCCTGAGGCTAGTAAATTTCTCTGTGGGTTGATGAAATAAGGTGGCTGCGGCCGTGTTGGACAGGTGACCGTTTTACACAGTTAAATTATATAGAAAAAAATGCCAGGGGGGAAATGGAATGTGGCGGTTTTAACAGGTGACCGTCATGGCAGGTTTGACTGTATTCCCCACAACTGTGAAAAGTTCTTTGAAAATTTTCTAGCTTAAAAAAATTGGAATACTCAATAATCCTGGTGATTCTCAATATCTTTCATTACAAACAGTTCTTTATTGCCTATTAGTGTCTGCCATTAACACCCACTTTTGTCCGTTTTTTATCGCTATGGCAGTGGATCACTTACTGTGGTTATTTATTTTTCCAGATGTGACGTGTGACAGTCTGGCTGAGGAACATGCAAGCCACATTGAACAGGTCAGCGTTGTTTCTGGCATGTTTGCTTTTGGAATTTGTGTAAAGAGCTCAGGGCATTAAACTTCTTAGTGTCGACAGATGATTTTAATTTTGTTCTGTGGTGTCACTGCTGATTTAATCAACCACTGAAATTTGAGTCTCTGCTTCGGTTCATTTGTCCATTTTTTTACATCGCCAAACATGTCATCGCCGTCACAATGAGCTTTACTTTCTATTCATATTCTATTTTCTGAAAATGTATAGGTTTATGGACTTTACTTCTTTGGTTCTGCCTTTTTTCAAGCATTTTTCAACATAATATGGTGAAATTATGTAATTTCCCCTGACACCACATGCTATTTGTTAGTGACATATGGAGGGTTCAACTTTTCTGAGTTTCTCTACCATACTTTGTGTGGGTTGGGGTGAAGGCAGAGTAGTTGATGTGAGCTTGTGCATGATGAATGTATACAATTTATACCTGAATGTTTTTTTTACGCACACACATTAACTCTGCTGAGCTTGCTAATCGGTAAGGGGATTTTCAATTGGTACAAATCACTTACTCCTTTCAAGTGGTCAGAAGATCAGAGCATCAGTTTGTATTGTAACAAGCTAGCCCATTCAAAGTATTCTTTCCCTTCACTTAAACAGCATTGTGACTTAAAATTAAACTGTTCAATAGTTTATTAAGATATTAAATCATAGAGACAATATCACCTAAAAATTCACTCTGAAGCCAAGTTGTGCCCCTTGAAATTGGTCTAAGAACCAGATCCCCTTAAAAACCCACTTTTTCTGTCTCCTGATTACCTGGTTCACAGGTGAAGACCACTTTTTATATATATATATGTGTGTGTGTGTGTGTGTGTGTGTGTGTGTGTGTGTGTGTGTGTGTGTGTGTGTGCCTAAAAAAAGGCACTAAAAGTCGCCACAGATGATTTTCAGCTACTGGCTGATAATTACAAAAAATCTCTTTTTTGGCCAAAACGTGTTTCCATTAAAAAAGGATAGTTCCACTATTTTTTAACAATGTATTAAAATGGTTTTCATTGATTTGACTTCTAAATATTCTATTTTGAATAATTTTGAGACTAGAGCTTTTTTTAAAGAGATAATGAAAACTACTTTTAGAAGGTGTTAAAATCTATTCTTGAAGCATGTTTTCTAATCCCTGCTATGTTTTACCATTGAATTCTAATCATGATATTGATGTTAACTGAATGCTAAATTGGAAATTAATTTGTCATGAATACATTAGAAACAATTGAATCATCATTTTTTTCAAGTTTGTATGTGTCTTAAACTTAAAAGCTAATTTTCTTAAAATTGGATCTTTATACCCTTCCTCACAAAATGTGTAATATATCTAAAAGTACTTGAGATATCTAAAAAATTCAAAAATTCCTATGTTCAGCATTGAATTTCCTATAAAGTGCAACCCTTAACTCAAAATGGTCATAATCCGATTTTGGTACCTTTCTTTAGGAACAAACACATACACACACACACAAATATGTATATATGTATATATATATATATATATATATACATATATAAATATATATATATATTAGAATATATTTATATCTTGGTTTTGAATCCTGTCACTCTTGGAATTTTAAAATGTGATCCGTTCAAAAGGGTTAAAGCTACATTGTTGCAGCAACTCATAATTTTGACTTGTAAAGTAGCAATAGATAGTTATTCTCAACCGAAAAAAATAGGAAAAGAAAGGACTTATTTAACACTTTGCCATCTTATTTTGGGGAAAATCCAAAGAAACTGGGTGGTAAACATCGCCAATCGGCAAGATGAGGCGGCAAAGTGTTAATCCTGCAGGAGAATTCTTACCTGAAAAATATGTATGAAAAATAGTAATACATGCACAAACAGTACGTGATACCGGATGTCTTAAAGAAAAGAGGACCCATTTATAGGGCAATAACTTGGTCATCTTTAGACCGATTTCCACGAAACTGTAAAGAAATTATATTCAACATTATATTTGTCAAAATGAAACAAATCAGCCGCCCTATTCGAAAAAAATCAAGCATTTAAGATTTCAACCTAAATAGAGCGAAACACAAAACTTTACAACTTTTTAAAACTCAATTATACTGTTCTATTTCAAATTTTGTGCATTGAAGAACAAATTTCTGCAAAAAATCATAGTACCAAATAAACCCAGAGAGGTGACAGCTACTTGCTTAGGGGTTGCTACTTGTACCATTGGAGATGCACCTTTGCCAGTCACTATGGTACAGTGTTCATGCTGAGCTGGGCTACCTTACCCTGCCAAGGCTGACACACACCAGAGAAGCCACTCATTCTAAAGCTGTTATTGACACTAACATTGTTTGTGTGAACCTGCACTCCCTAATCATTGGATTGTCAGACCTCATACTTTACATGGTGGTGTGGACAACCTTTGTTTGAGCTATGCAATGGAACCATCATAGAAGTGGCATCGGTAGCTTAGTGGTTAGGTTACCGGACTCGTAATCGTGAGTTTGCAGGTTCAGGGGTTCGAGCCTCAGCTCGGTCCAAGGTTATGTCCTTGGAAAAGGCTCTTTACACGAATTTCCCTCTTGGCTTGGCCCTTTCGGAGATGGATGTTAAACTCGGAAGTCCCGCCTCTTAAATAACCTAACAGTGTTGATACGGGTGTTAAACCTATACCAATTCACCATTTCACCATCAAAGAGAATTGCCAGTGTTGGATTTCGTGCCTTTTTCATATTTTTTTTATGCATACAGCATTACTTTGGTTTGAAAATGCTTTGTAGGACATTGTAGCAAGAATTTTTTTTTTCATTATGATGGTAACAGCACTCCCCCAAGCTAAGAATAGGAGGTATTCTTAGAAAACTGATTTCAGGCTGTCCCCATTTCAAAACAGACAACTGGAAATGAAAACAAATGAATGCCACTGTTCTCCCATTGTAAATTTTGTTTTGGTTCTTCTATTTAACCAGCTGGAGCTGAAGACCAGTGAGCTCCTCCATGTCCAGCCGGGTGTGCTCTTGTTCCATCCGGACAAATACTGCTGTGAATTTGATGAGTCCATCACTCCATCCCAGTGTGGCTTCATTTCCTCAGGGTCATCAGTGGACTCTTTATTAGCATCACTCACTTCTGGTAGTTATTTTTTTTTTTTAATTTGCAGTTTTTTGTGCTTAGTCTAGACTTTTTTATAAGGTACAATTATGTAAAGATCTTTTTATTAACACTTTGCAGTCACTTGGTGCAATAATGTGCCGATGAAAATTATCCGTTCCGGTCGAAGAATTTGTTGCAGTCACTCTCCTGGCTGGGTGACCAGATGGGATATTTTGTAGTACTGGCTGTGTGACTGCAAAATGTTATGAGTTTGGTTAGTAAATTTTTACTTTCACTTTCTAAACTGAAAATTACCTTTTCAGATTTGAACTTTTTAATGGGAGTTTATGATTGATGTCCTTAACCATTAAGTCGGGAGTTATATATTCCAGATGTTTGATGTGTTGATATTGTCAGTCTGTTTGTGGTTTTCATTCTTTTGTTCAGAGAATTGAACGCGGCAGTCATGGAATAGGGAAAAATAAGGGTACTTGGTATGAAATTATTTAAAAGATACACATGGTATATTGTACGTGCTTTTTTTCTTTTACACCTTTTCGAAAGTATTTTTGTGTGTATTTCTAATTCTAAATTTTCTTTGCCTTTACAATCACAGAGAGGCTCTGCACAGTACTACTGTCAAAAGTTTTGGTAACATGCTTTAACAGAGTGTCCCATTCCAATGTTGTCATGCAGTGGCTGTTTCTTCTCAGTGAGTCCACCCTCTTTGGGCTTAGTTATTGTTGTTAGGCAAAGGAGTCGTACTAAATTTTACTTTCCTCATTGTGAAGGCCAAATTATTCATTCAATATCTCTTCTCAAAGTGAGAGACAGAGAAGGTGTGTGTGTGTGTGATTGTGTGTATGTGTGATTGTGTGTATGTGTGTGTGAGAGAGAGAAATTTTTTTTGGAGAATGAAATCATACTGAAATTTTTTCTTCTGAACCAAATAGCTCAGTTATAACGAAAAATAAGCATTATGTTTTTTCAATGTGCTTTGTTTGACGATCTTAAAGTGAGTGCTTTGTTGACGTTTTATGGAATATAATCCTGTTGACGATTATTATGAAGTGCATTATTACCCATAATGAATTTTGTTGTCAGTCTCAAAGAAAATGTATGAAACTGAATGAAACCAGTATACAAATAAGGGTTAAAGAACTTTGGAGCCTCTTTATGAGTTCATTTTACACAGATATTTTTTGTCTTGTGACTTGTTCTGAAAAGAGCTATTTTTAGTTCATAGCGCTATATGTTAGACATCGTGGTGATATCAGGCACTTGTCAATATAATGAAATCGAAAAAAGGCTTCTTCCTGTCAGTTTGGACATTTTTATTGAATTTTTATTTTTTGGCTCAACTCCTTTTATGTAAGTCTATGTTAATTTTACTAAAAAATATTGATTATAGACACAAAATATGTCTTTTTTCAGGTTTCCAGGACTCTTAAGCAATTGAAGTCACCCAACTTTGGTGGCCGTTTTCTTACTAATTTTACGACTGAAACTAGGCAACCCCCACTTTCTTTAATCACAATTATTTCAACTTGTATTCGAGATACCGGTATATGGGTATTTTTTCATTGAAAGCTAGGCAAATGAATATACTTTCAGATTATACCAATAACTCCACATGCCCTAAAATTGAGGAGCGCCTAATTCCAACGCTTTGTGACAGATATATATGAGTAGGCATTCTTCTTTTCTTTGTCCTGCAAATCTAATGTTGAGAATGTAGTTTTTATCTTATGTTACCTTTCACTTCCAACGGCGCAGATCTCGTAGGTCCCCGGGCGCCCAGCGATTACTGTGTCTTGTCTCTGTTACTGCTAGGACTGACGCTCTCTCCTCTCATGTTGAGTTTTTAGTCTCCAGTCGATCTTGTTTGTACTCATCAGTGCACGAGGAAAAACTGCTACCCATGCATCACCAATTGGCCAGAAAGTCGCCCCCCCGAAACAAGTCAGGTTTTGGGGACGTGAAAGGCTAAAATATCGGCCCTACAATAAGATTTGTTTCATTTCTGTTTTGTTTTGTAATAACTTATGATGGCTTTAGACATGTTCTGTGAAGAAAATATCACTATTATCATTTTCTCTTTGTTCAGTGTCTGTGCATAGATCACCAGTGGTCAAGCAGTTCTGCTGTAATAACCTGATGGACATACTGCAGCAAACAAAAAACCAGCCGATGTCACCACAAGGCGTTTTGGTGCAGACTTGGTGCCCTACAGTTCTACTGCTTTTAAAGTTGTTAGTCAATCTTGGTATGTATAGTGTGACATGGGGGGAAAAGAATTATGTTTGAAGTAATATGTTTGAGATGTAGCATTTCATGCTTTTATGTTTCAAGGCTTCTCTTTTGTATTCTAAGGGTCTGTCTCTGTTGTTTTGTTTTTTTCGGTTTTTCGTATGAGTTTTTTAAAGCTAAAAACTTTAGCTGATATGGGGGTGTGTCATGACCATGTAACAATGTACGTTCTGGATACAATGCTTAAAAAGAGTTTAAAATAAAGTTTTAGGTTAGGCTCAGATAGGTCAATTTATGGATGGGGAGTGTTTATAAAACACAGTTTAAACATTAATATATGCTTTGTATGGAGAAAGTACATTTTTCATGGTGTACAAAAGATAGTAATTAATTCCATCTTGCCTTTTTCGCATTTTTGTACTACAACCCTATGATAGACAAGCTAATTATATAAAAGTAACTTGTCCCACTTCCCACAGCTTTACTTGGATGGCCACACCAATAGTCATGTTATCTCATAATAGTGAATTTTTTAAACCTGTGCAATCATCTTTTTCAAGTTGAGCAGCAGGGTTCTTGAATTATAGCAATTTGTCTTAGATTGTTTTGTTTTTAAAAATATTTTCTGCAGGAGCTGATGCTAATACTTTGCTGGGACATCAAACACTGTACTCTGCTGCTGAAGTCAGGTTATCTATATTCCAATATCTTATTTGTTTTGTGAAAGAACTGTGACTGTTAACTTGTTAACAGAATGTTTCTATGCATTGCTAACTGAGATGCATTCATGAGCTCTCTTTAGAAGAAATCAAGCCCTCTTTATTACCAGTGTGCTAAAAGTTGAAAGTATAGCAGTAACTGCGAATGTACAGTGCTGTGTGTCAAATATCTCTTTGGTCTGTGTACTATCATTCTGTGTTTTCTTTTTAATACTTATACTTTGACCACGTGGGTGGTTGGCGGGTGCTCTGGTGTGGTTTGCTTCTTCTTTCCTGTCAAACATCTATCGTCCTTATCTCCCCTCCTTCTTTTTTGTGTTTGTTACTGTCGTTGACCAGATGACAAGGACATGTGGTTAATTAACTCTTTTTATCCGGGCTACGAGTATACTCGTAACGAGGACCAATCCGGGCTACGAGTATACTCAGAACAGCGATACGGTCTTGTCAATTACCAAAATACGCTAATACGGCGATGCTAGCTCTGTCTGAATATTTAAATTTTCCAATGAACAGTGGTTTCTTTGTTTTTGATGGGTGCAGAAGCTTGAAAGATTTCTCGAAAACGCACGTTCACGACCGACAAAGTACTTTTTGAAGTGACGCTGGGTAGTGAGGGGGAATGATACTAATTTGATGACGGTGACTCTGAATCAAGTGCTGTAAATTCCGTTGTAGATGATAACTAACAGAACTTAGGCTCATCTAATAGCGATTCAGATCATTGTGAAAGGGTAAGTACTGGAATTCGTGCCAGATCGATGGGTAGCGCTAGATCTACAAAATCCAATGGGACGTTGTGTGTGCGGCAATCAGGGTCAAGTTGGAGGGGGGAATACACCTCAAAATCTACATTGTGCAATTGGTGTAATTCTTAACCACATACATTTACAAAAACTACATTCAATTTCTAACATAACTGCCGAATTTCCTTAAAACCTAAGAGTAAACATAAAAAACAGAGCACTTTGAAATATACACCCTGAATTCCAACTCATTTGGCGCGGCAGCCCCAGGATAAAAAGAGTTTAGGGAGGCATTGCGCTGCCAAGAGTGCAATGCTTGCAGCTAAAGAGATTTGAAAACAACAACAACTGTCTTGTAACACCTCTCTAATCTTTGGCACTCATATGACCTTATTGTGTTGCAAGTGCCGTAAAAGTGTTACTAAAACTTAAACTTTGACCACCAGGCCATGAGCAGGGCATTAAATTTAAATCATATCTTTTTGATTTCTCCTTTTCAGTCAGACTTTGATTTCAGAAAAATCGGATGTTAAAGGCGAACATATACAGCAAAGTGGATCCTTCTGCCCAGAGAATTTGGGTCTTGTGCTGAATGTGTTAGCTGTCAGTCTTCAGTCCAGGTATTGTAAATAAATAAATTCATGGTGGATTGAGTAATTAACCCCTTCACTGCTGTGTGAACGTGTCTCATACTGACTGATAATCTGTCGCACAGTGCTGTGTAAATGTATCCCATACGGTTGTTCAAACTCATGTATTGTTTCGTTGATATTTGAGGTTCTACCTAGTTTTGAATAAAGAGAGTGACATCCTTTGAAAGCTTATCATTTTAGCTATGAGGTCATATCTATATATAGACTATTGGACGGAAAGGGCGGGTTCTACAACACAAAAACAAAGAAAGCGAGGTGTGTTGTTTTTCTTACACCTACTGTGCAAAGGCCGGCATGTCGACAGGGAAGGCTTGCCGCCGTTCTTTACACTATTTACATCGTTATAGCCTGTTCTACCCGAGTCTTGGCTGTGGATAAAACAATTTCTTCATTTATTGTCTTTCTACTGATATGTACAGGGTGATCCCAAAAAATCTAAACTTCTTTTTTTTCTGAATATCTCGCGCAAAATTTGTACTAGAATGTTGTAATTTGAAATGCTCAAAGTCACACACACTGTAAACTTTACAGTATGCAGTTGTTACTGCAGACAGTACGGGGTAGGATGAGGTTGTCCAAATAGCATTTGTAGAGTTAACTTATCCTGAAAGGTGAATATGGGCTTTGCCAAGGAACCAAATGTTCACGTTTTCCAATATGATGGAGGAATCATGAACACATTGTTATCCTCTGATCCATGTGAGCTTCACGAACAGGAAAATGGTACAGTCGTAGATGAAGATCTACCTTGAGAATGCAGATCGTTGAGGTGTAGGAAAGTCCTTGCTGCAGACATTGTCTACGGACAGACGTCTCTTTGGGCTATTTACTGAATGCTGCTCCCTGGTGACGTTTAAAGGTGTGCAAACGGTGTATGTTTAACTTGAAGTGGTCATTTTGCCTGGGAATTTTTACTTCTGATTCTCTACAGGTCCTAACAGATGGACCATTTTCACCCTTGAAATCAAAGGAGGCCTTTAGGACACTTTAACATTATTTCCACACCTTGTGCGAAACTTATAAATGAGCTGGTGGTGAGGAAATGTTCCATACAAAAAGCTCTCTGCTCTTTACTAATCTTAACCATGATCTCAACAGGCAAAGGGAACTTGAGAAAAACTATCTGCAAACTTCTGTTGGTCTGTTAGACTACTGTAGCTTGCAATATAGTCAAATCTTTGGGACTTTTAGTGGTAGGCCATATATATTTACACAAAAAAATGTTTTTTATATTTTTAATCTCCCCGTAGTTTGATGAGAAGCGCAAGCTTTGTTACCCATATAATGAAGCTAAGTGTGTTGTCTTTCATACTCACATCGTGTGAGACAGAGCTAATGCATAGATTCGGAACACTTGTTCGGTCTTAGTTCTTTCTAGTTGTTTACATTGCTAATGGATTGAATTAATGCAGGTCTTGTCAGTGGATGAATTCATCTTATCATTAATTTTTCTATTGGTATACATTTTACCGATCTGTCTCTTTTTATAAGTGAACAACCGTCGATTAAAGATTGTGATCTGTGAGATTTTGCACATGGTAGAATTTTTCTCAGCATGTGGGGTTCATATATGATTATATGGTTAGCAGTCAACGGATTAAGAGTCATTTTACATTATTTGTATGTTTCCACATCACACAACATTAGTTTGCTGATCCTCAAGTAGTTATGTAAAGATATGAACTCCTGTGTAAGAAAGTAACCATTTCCTTCAATAGCAAAAGTATATTTGACCTTTTATAAGTGGAGTTACGCATTTTGTGGTTAGAGTACTTTATTGTTACTTTCTTTGTGCTCTACAATAAACTGTTTACCTAAAAAATCTCTGTAAATAAATTTTGTATAAACAGGCATAAGCCTGAAAACAGCTCTGGTTTATTGAAAAGTATTTTCTGAGTTTGTATAGGATACCAGATGTCTTACTAAATTTTGAACTTATAGGCGCCTTACTGTGTATTAGTACTCATTATCCAAGTGTACTTGTTTTATATATTTGAATTTATTATTTGAGCTTTTAGATTTGGAACATATGTGCTTGAAGTCATATGCAGAAGAATATCGTATTCATAATTTATCAAGGCAATGCTATATTTAATATTGCCGTATTCTTTCTTGTATCTGCACAGACCCAGTCTTTCAAAAGAAGAACTTCATATAATGTTTTACATGGTGGCCAAGACTTCGTTGGATCCTGCTTTACAAAAGTAAATACACAAGTGCTGCTTGGATTGTCATGTTCATGTTCCATGTAGAATGGGCTTGAAAAATAGTTAAATGCTGTGCTGTTGTTGATAACAGTGTGTATGCCCTATTTGTCCTTGTGTTAAAAACAGGAACAAAGAAATATTAATGCATCTATAACTGTGACATAATAGCTGAAGCAGTTTTTTATTTTTTTTAGGGGGGGGGGGATTCTAAATGCAGCTTTTTATTGTGTTATACATTAAGATTATTAATAGTGATGCTCCATAAGTTCTCTTGTTCATTGATGTTGGTCTTCGTTTTATAGTTTATGTATGGTAGATATAAAAGTCCTAATAAGTCAAGAGAGGTAAAGTGACTAAAATATTTGGTATAGTTAAAGCAAATGGTTGTATTGTGGTAGATACTCTTATCTTTTATGTTTCTTGTCTGTCTAAGGACTTAATACAGAAATATATGTGAGGCAGCGTGGTGGAATCAGGGTTTCGTCAGTTTTTGGGCATGTAGAGTTATTGATATCATCTTAAAGCTTGTTCACTTGTCTTTATTTGGATGAAAAATATATCCATTTATCTTGAATACAAGTCGAGATATTTGCGAATGAAGGAGGCAGGGTTACCTGTTTTCAGAGGTAAAATTAGTGACAAAATGGCCGCCAAAGATTAGTTATCTCCTTAGCTTAAGAGTCCGTGGTAATAGAAAATTAACTTTTTTTGTGCCTTTAACTCATTCGCTACGCCGAGCCGTGGGGGGCGGCGCGGCTAAAGTGCCGTCAGTACGCTAAGCCGCCCCCGGCGGCTCGGGCGGCTCGAGAACCGACGTTTAATTTTAGCTTGGTTTCTATTCCAATCCACATATCCATGTTAAGATAAAGGTCATAATATAAAGTTGACTTCCGGGTCAAGCGTTTCCACCGAAAATCGGAACTTTTGATTCAATTGTGAAACACGATTTCGAAGTTTATGCGACATTGTTTTATCGCGAAGCCGAAATTATAGCCCAGACACCAGTCTTAGTACTTTTACACAACAAAATGTATCATTATTTTGCTCACTAAAGAAGTGTAGGACTCTTATTTATAATATTGATACTACTAGACTCAAATTGCCAGTGCACTGAAATTGAGAAATCAATATTTTTGAGTGCTTGATCTAGGCCTAAATCTAAATAGTCAAAATATTTTTTTCTCCCCAAAATCACTACTTTTTGGTGAATTTACTCAAAAAGTACCCCCCAAGACATGTATTGGTTTATTCCAAATGCAATTCTGAATAAATCCATATAAGATACGAGTATTTTTTTCTGTTTGGGATCCTTTTTTCAAAATTATTATAAAATTCTTTTTTTTTCAATATCGGAGGTTATGATCCAAATGTACAAATATTATGGAATGTATGTAAATAACTGCTCATTTTTCAATATTTTCCTGTTCTATATACAATTATGGTTATTTTGATGTATAATTTGACTAGGTGCAAACATATTTTTTGAGTTTCATCTGAGATTGTAAATTGTTTGTTTTCAAATTTTATCCGCAGCCAATCACAATTGTGTTGCATAATCGCCTCTTACAGGAACCAAAGTTGAAAAATACTCAAATAAACAATACAGATGTATTCTACAAATCATACTGAAAATGTTGGTATATAATATGTTTATATTTATTTGAATTTATGGCCCCCAAGACCTGTGAACTGCGCACTAGTCATCATCTCATTTCGCCCTCCTGAAAAAATTCGTCCACAAGCCGAAAATAATACGTAGCGAATGAGTTAAATAACATTTTTTAGAAAAATCCACACAGAAATTAGTTCTTTAGTGAGCGTGAAAGGTGTTGAGCCGAAAAACAAAAATTTGACCCAAAAAAAGTTTGAAAATAGGAAAGTCAGTATAATATGCTCTGAACTTAAAGTTTTGTTCATAAAAATGCTGGCAAAGTGTCAGTGTGCAACGGTTTTCTTCCTCAGTTGTTTGCAGCGTGAGCTACAAGTCTGTTTTAGTTCCATTCTAGAGTGCTTCAGTGATGCTGACTGGCCTTCTGTTGTGAGTTTGTGCATACTGTAACATACAATAGTTTTCAATCATGTGTCAAGATGTTGTGGGTGTCAAATGCGGGTTAATGGAAATACAAATAGGTACACCGAAAAAGTTGTATCAAATGTGTCCAGAAAACTTCTCTTCAGTTCAGGAGAGGTGGATATAAGGCAACACTCCTTGTAATTATTATGTACTGATAATGATTATTGTTTTGTTTTTTGTTCAACATTATTTTTTTACAAAATAAATCATGCAAGGTTTGGACCCTTCAACCAGCAGTGGGTTTAATTAATACTGGGTGCCCATTGGCATCATGGATTCAGTTCAGTTTGGTTTTGTTGGTTTGGGGCTAACCAGATTGTCCTCCACGGGAGGGGCAAAACTGACAAAACAGACAAAACTGATGATGACCTTCCATAACAAACAGGTTTGTTTTCAAGGTCGCGCTTCAGGTGATTGGTTTGGGCAGTTGATGTATTTATAGTATGCACTGAAGCTGCCAGAAACTGAACAGAACCAAACCGAACAGATCCTCCAATGGGCACCGGGTATAAACTAGACATATATGCTTTTTGCCGTTTACAAATTCCACTGATACAACTGTTGACAATTTTTCTCAATTTGCAACTCCCAACCCTGGACCATGAGCAGTGTTTCATGGCTCACCACTTCCTGCTTCAAAACCATACCTACTTTTGTAACAAGGGAAACTAAAATCTCAGGCTGAAGAATGATCTTTTTTAGCCACATGTTGGGATAGATAATTATTTCCTCTTTATTTTCGTATGTAATTCACGTGGCTAAAATTGCAAATTGAACTCGAAATCTTTAATTTGTCTGATGGTAAGCAGAATCAGAAAGTAGGTCACAGATAGGGCCTGGTCCACGTGAGGAAAACCCCCCAGTAGTGAAAGACTAAATCTCATGTAGTCTAAAGCTCCACTGTATCTTTTTGTTGTTAACGAGAATTATATTATTTTCCAGATACCAGAGTTGTGCAGAAATTTGTCCAGCATAAGCAGCCACCACCATGACCAGGCCTACCTGGTAGAACTGCTCACCTCTGGCCTGAGGGGCGAAGAGCTCCAGACCAGGCTGGCCTATGTGTTCCTGTGCCTCCAACTGGCTCCAGATGATGGAGATATGCCTCCTTCAGAGCTGCCAAAGGTTAAGGCAAGTAGCCCAGTAATGAAAAATATGAAAAGTTTTAAACTTTATTGTAGTTTTTCCTAATCTTTGAACTTTTCTTTTTTCCCAACAGTCCATAGTTGAAGTGGGATCTTTCAACAATGAAAGAGATTGGTACTGTGTTCACATAAACATACTAGATTTAAGTGGTAATATCTGTATTCTTTTCTATGCATTACTGTCATTTGAGTTCAATATATTTCAATGGAAAATGTCACTTTGCACTCTGCTTCATATTGTTTACAACTTTGGTCTTTTGGAAAAATAAAAGGTTGAGTGAATGGTAGTCATTAATTGTGATTAAATTTTTGTAGTGTTTTTAGTGCTATATATTTTTATTTCTCAACCAGTTTATCCTTTGATGATGGTTATTATGATTATTATACCTTGCTCATAAGGTACATTCAAATACTTCATCACTTGATTTTCAATTTTCTTTACCTATTTCAGCTGACAGATATTGCGTGGCTTGGCCGGACTCCAGACTTGAAGCAGCCATCCACTCTGACCACATCAATCTTGCAGCTGGTCAATGATGACCTGTACAGAGTGTCCTCTCTGTTGCGCTTGCTTGATCTCTGTGTGGGAAATGAAAGGAACAGGGCAGCCAAGCCTAAGGTTGGGAGAGTAAAACTTATTGTTAATGCTATGCAGTGTTCTCATTCTCAAAGTGCTATTTGATGAATACTGTGAATTTGATCATTTTATTTATAGTTGTGTTGAGCTCAAGGCACTATTACTAGATTCAAACGTTCTCTTTGAAGACAGATGTACATTTGTGATTTACTTTTGCTGTTATTGATAAGGGTGCCACTTTTTCTGAAGTTTATGAGTTCTATGGGATTTGCTGTCTGCAGTTTTTTTCCTCTTCGACTTTTTTGTATGTATTTGATATCAGCTTGTTTTTCTCTGCACTATCTGAAACAACCTCAATGTATTGACACAGATTATTGGGTTTTTCAAAAAGATACTGTGGTCAGGCTAATACTCTACCTTTTTTGGCATTTGCCATTACTAAAACTCTTAATTCGTGGACAGTATTGCGTACAGACATATCTCAAAGACCTCCAAAAATGACTAACGTCTGTAGGCAATACTGCCCGCGAATTATATGTTTGAACTTGGACATAGTTCTTCCATTTCTCAGATTTTATTAGTGGTAATTTTTTTAGTCTAAAGTAAAGCTCACCCCCCGGGGCAGTGCTACTGACTGAAGTGTCTTTAGGCCATTCCCAAATGGGGGACAGTAACATGTTCTTATACACAGTAGAATTGTAAATTGTAAATGGGCTGATTCATCAATGTCATGCTCATAACTGTGCCTGAACTGCAACAGGGAACTGCTGCTTTTTCTTTCCTAATCCTTACTATCGTCATTTTTCCTCTTTTTTTTGGTATGTTCGTCACACTCTTTTGACCCGCTATTTCCGGGGTGCCTTGATAGTCGAAGCAGACTTTGTGCTGTTGAAGCTAGAGAGGTGAGCAGAGTAAGTCAGATTCCCTGTAAAGACTTCTCTGTTGACATCCACCCCTTGGTGCTCATATGACCGTATGCAGTTGCAAGCGCAGTAAAACCTCTAACAAAAACAAAACAAACAAAAGTAAAGCTAAGTTGAGCTTCAGCTTGTATATAATTGGGCTAATCATAATATGAATAAACTTATGTACAAGTTACATGTCAAATTTATTTTTTCTTGTATTGAATTTCTGTATTTCCCACTTTGGAGGTAACAGTGATAACTAGACTTCTGAACTTCACAAAATGTTTGATGTTATAGGAAGTGTACTAAGCACAGAGGTTTCTGTGTAGGGCAAGGTTGTATTTTTTAGAAGTGAACCGGCTTTTATACATTTGTACAAACAGAGGATGTTTCAGAGAATTTTTTGATAATAAAATGTATATTTGTTGTCACATGCTGAGTGATGTAAGACAATGTTGAAAAAGATAGTTTTTGTAATGAACAGTTCTTATGATTATGAGAATGTGCCACCATATAATATTAATACAGAGGTATTGATATTAGAAATTAATGACTTTATCACAAGTTATAACTAATTATTCTCTCTTTGTTTGATGGGAGAAGACAAACAAAGCTGCATAATAAAGAAAACAATCAATCCCATTTTTTATCAACCCTTCAGGAGGAGTTACAGTATCTGTTGGGCCAAGTAAAACTCATTATTAAAGGCATCAGAGACAACATACTTCAGCAGGATCTTTCCAAGGTAATGCATGCTGCCTTTTCAACCATAGGCAGACTTGATTATTCTACAATACTTTTTACCCATTTTTCATGTTTGTTATTAGTAGGATAAAAAGTGCTTCTTGTTGGAAAATATGGGTTACAATTGCGTACTACGTGCTAAGCATGCGTTTAAAGATTTACACTCTTTAACAAGTAATGTCATGCATCTCTTTATTTGTAAACTTTGTCAAATGATTTGATGAAAACACCTTTGTTGGTGGCTGCATTGTATTGCCCTGATTCATTTAAGGTACTGCTCTATTTCTTGCTCAAGAACACTTTCTAGAGACTTCCAGTATACAGGCTATATTACTGACATTGCTTGATATTTTGGGCTTGAATTGTCAGATTCTCCCTCTTTTGGATCTCTAAAACCCCTGGTTCTGTTCTCTAAATCATCAGTGTCCAGAAGTCCATATGGCTTGTAAATTTTAATTACGTCCTTTTCATGTTTTTTTTTTCTCTACTGGCTTTTTTCATGTTTTGCTCCCTTCCTGTTTTGAACTCGCAGTCACACTTTTGTTTTTATCTGCTGCACGTTTCTGAAATTGTGAAATTGTTGGTTCATAGGTTTGAATTTGAAAAATCTTGTTATGACTTCCTTCTTTTAAAATTGTACTTTTAGTATATGTTCTTAAACTTCCCTGTCAACACTGAAAGTTTGAATTTTGGATTCTCCTTCAGAGATTGTTTCCTGTGCATTTCCACTTAAGTATCTTGGAGAAAACCCCCCCCCCCATGCAAATACTGACTCTTTGTGAGATTTTGGGTGGGGCACAACATTCCTGCTAAATTTTCAAATATGATGACTATCATTATAATGTGTTAAATAATTGTAGTGTTTGAGTACAATGTTACACATTTATGGCTGCAGAAATAATCTTTTTTGTAGTTAAGGAATTACAGTGATTTACCCTATTAGCACAATAATGCCTATTTATTAGCATGGTCTTATCAATTTCAACTCTACAGATCAAAGATATTTTGTCACGTATGAAAGTGAAATGGTCCTTGACTCTCCATAACCAGAGAAGTGTTCAAGTAAGTCAACACAGTTTATATTATGATAAACTAATTGGACCTTAGTTACTGTACTTAACAGAATGTACCCTGGCATTTTGTATGGAAGTGCATTCTATGCCTTGTGACCCACAGATTTATAGTTGATTGAAGGAACGGTAAAATCTAGTTTTTTTTCTCTTGTGTGGCTGGAAAACTGCTGTTTGTTGAGGATCAGTTACTAATTAGACTTGCTGTAAATATACAGTGGATTTCGTTGAGCATTCTCTAAAACTAAAAACTGAGAATACAACTAAACCAAAGAAAGCCCAGCGGTCTTGCAGATTTCTGTTTAAGCAAGCTCCACTGCATTATATTTATAAGTTGTGCTTTATTTTTCTGTTCTGCTCTTACCTGTTGGGAATGATATGAAGCTCTTTGGCAGATTCACACATTAACTCTCTCACTATTGGTGGACAGTTTAACTCATACAGTGCTGAGCACTCCAGCAGTGAACTGCCCTCATATACTGGGCAGTTTTGTTATAGCAACATGAAATAAGGGCTACCAACAAAAATCAGTCAAAACTAGCCGGCTCAATTGCTGTTGGAGCAGAAAAAATTGCTCCTTGACCTTTACCATTATGCGTCATGATTAGTAAAATAACTTGGTATGGATGAGATAGACTAATTCTTTCTTAAAGATTGTGAGGCAGAATGCGAGAATACTGGTCGCTAGTATGTGGGCGGGGCCCAGGGTTCATGAGTATTCTCGTCCGTAGCACTGAATGAGTTAATCTGCTAGTAGTAGGTCGCTGCGGTGTCCTTGTTGACTTGAATGTTTGTAACTGAGCAGTTATTTCAAATCCATCAGTCCACATCGAAAATCACTGAATCTGTCTGTTCTAATCTCAAAAGAGGTCTTCTAAAGAAGGAAGAAGCATAACAGTATTCATATGAGCGAAAAATTATAAAATTTGTTGTTGTTTTCCTTCTCAGCTTCCATCAACACTCAAGATGGCTGAGCCAGGCTTTAGGCCATGTGGTATAAATAAACACAAGCCCTAAAAAAATCCTGTTAAAAATTTTTTTTTTCATTGAAGATAGGGAGGAGAAATATTCATGTTGGTGTGTGGTTTTATAAACAGCTGGCATGATAGTTGTGAGAATATTCTTTTGAGGGATTTTTCAATTTTTGAACGACTCGCCTCTCTCAACTTCCGTGTTAGATTGATGATATTCGCAATAACGTTTCAATATAGTGACTTATTGGAATTTTTTTTGTAACTCTGAAATCGACCCACTTTGAAAAACCCTCAAAAGAACAAGAATAAGTATACAGACTCAAGACAAGCCATGTTTGTTATTTAAAATAAACCTGAAACATTGGAAGTGGCTTTTCAAATGGTTTATAAAAATAAAACTACCATTGTTTTTGCCACAATTTACTTTGCAATCTGTTGTTACCTAGGGGATTTCTTCTTGTTACAGCAATCCTTCTGTGCCTACTACTGCTACATGACAATAGCAGTCCTTGTCCCTTTCATTGCCACTGACAAACCCCTTAAAACTGATACCAGTCCCTTTCATTTCTTTCCAATCTGAGAATTAAAATTGTCAGAATTGAGATAAGCTTGGCCCCATGAAGTTTCTTGCTAAACTGAAATAATTTTGACTGTCCTCAGAGGAGTGTTTTTGCTTGGGCCACAGCCACCACCCACCAGCCTGTATTGGAGGAACGGCTGAGGAATCGTATTGTGTCAACTGAGATAGATGAAGATGTGGATGAATTGTAACTGTGTATGTAATGTTAACACATTACACCCTAATTCGCCCGGGATTGCCCGGGAATTCCCTTAAGCGCTCCACCCTGACTCTCCCGGGACCGCCCGCACCGACCCAGCGTCTTTAGAAACGAAATCTCACCTTGGCGAGACACTGGGACCGAGATTTTGATTTGCATAGTTATTGCAAAAAGTTTCTTCTTTCGTTTGATACCAAAACGAAATTTTTCGGGGCAGTAGTTTTTTTAGTATTAGAGCCTAACGAAGTATGATCGCGTTACCGACACTTCGAAGTGTCTCGACTTGTTGAAAACCGACACAATTGAGTTCGAATAAGGAAATAACGATGGATTTGAGCAAAAACAAGCATATGGCAAATCATATGACTCAGATTTTGATGAAAACATTGTAGCAAGAGTTTGGGGCGATTCGGATTGATCAGACGTAGAAAATCTAGAATTTAGATCTAAGGCCCTACCGCGAGGCTGAGAGTGAGAGTGACGGGTCGGACACCCCGATTGAACTAAAGTTAGAACATTTCCAACAGTTTGCGCAGACATAAAGTTATATTTTTCTGAAACTACATTCATTTTGCGATTTAACTTTTATTTTTTCAGGATTTTTGGAATTGGTTTAGTATTTTTAAAATGTGTTTTTGAAAGGCCTGTATTCACGGGAGGTGGGTTCTTTCCCCCTGCTTAGGATCTAACAATGGACTTCCCGTCCAGGCCCTTAGGGTGTAATGTGTTCAGCAAGATCCAGAGTACTGAATGCTCATTTTACACATCCAGCAGATTGTGAAAATTAGTATTTACAGCTCATCATAACAGTTGTGCCATAGAAATGTTTGCTAAAAGTTTTGATCATAATAAACTTTGTAAGTAACTTTTCTTCATGCAGCTTACAGTAGGCCTATACCTGCTATAGAATTTTAAGACTCTTGAAAACTTTGTTACATGATGTTCTTTTGTAGTATAGGTAACTCAACACCCTTCCCATGTCTTTTGCAGAACTAATTTGTAGATGCTGGAACGATTGCTGTTACATAGTGATTTAAATAAGCAGCAAGTTTAAAAGCATACCACAATCCACAGAACCTGTTCCTTGCTTACATGGCCCATCGAATTTGGATATATATAGATATAATAATGTATTGTAAATACGTGTAAATATTTTCTTACATGACCACACCTTTGTTTTTGTATGTCTCTGACTGATGTATGAAAAGCATTGTTTGCTTTCTTTTCAATCTTTGTTACAATTTTTTTAAAATATATTTCTTAAAATTCTGAGAAAATGGAGTTTTTCTTTTATTTTCAGTCACAAGTTGAAAGTATGCCTTCTTTTGATATTTTCTTCTGCTTATTTTTAAAGCAGTTTTTTAATTTTAAAACTCTTGTAATAGCTCCCAGTAAAGAAATTTGGTTAACCTTAGACATGCTAAGTCCAGACAGTGATGTTAGGTTAAAAAACTAAATGTTTGACTGAAAACCTCTCCCAAGGGATGGTTTATTTATCCAATCCTTTTTCATTGGTCTTTTCAAATGTTTTTGAAATCGATGAATTGTCCCATTGAGATTATCGAAAGGGATGCTGCTGAAAAACTAATTGGAGTAAAGGTGTACTTTTGTTCACAAGAAACTTTAACCCTTAAAACCCTATATCGCTGGTAACCGCAGACGCCGTATTTTCCTATACCACAGGTCAACTTTTTCGTTTAATTCCCGGTGCTAGATACAAGGGATGTAACTCCAGATGACTCTGTCGCGAGCAGAAAGTAGGCCTACCGATAATATCATGAGAGCAGTTCTACACTGTAAGTTAAGAAATTTTGCGAGTTTTTAAAAAGAATTAGTGACTTTTCACTGCCAGGCCCTTCAGGTCGCAAAATTTTTGACATTTTTGATCCTGAATGAGACCCCAATGACGATCTCCCAGTCGGATATATCGATAAATTTTAACTGTTGAAGATGAATGCAATATTTCACAAAACATCGATGATGATTTTGACGATAGTGGAAGTGGCAGGGATCACCACTAGAGCTACCAGAGGCTAGATCTAAGGCTGGGTCTAATGACACTTTGACTGAAGTGGAGCCAGGGATCACACACAGGACTTTACTCATAGAGTTGGTCCTAAAAATTACTGTTTTAACCTTTTCCCTTTTTGTCCAGATTGGGCATTCATATAAATAACATTTTCAAATTTCAGTAAAATCTAACAACAATTAAAGACACAGTAATTAAAACAATGAACTGTCCTAATTTTTTCTAGAATCTTGATTTTGATTCAGGATTCTATGGAGGTATGAAACAAAAAAATTCAGGGTTCTAAGGGTTAAAAGATGTGTTGCTAGATACCAATATACAGTCAAACCTGTGTAAGACTGCCACCCATTGTCAAGGAGAAAAGTGGCCGTATAAGACAGGTGGCCGTCTTAGGCAGGAATGATCAAGATGAAGGAAACAAACCATTCCCATCTGGGGTCCCAATCGAAAGTAGCCGCATTGTTGTTTTTGTTGCTGTTGTTGTTGGTGGTGGTGATGTTGGTTTTTATTTTGTTTGTAATTTTTATTTTGTTGCTGATTCTGCCCAAGGGCGACAATAAAACGAAATGTGTCAGCCTAGGAAGACCGAGTGCCATGTTAAAACAAACACACGGGTCGCCACCAATCGGAGAACGAGCCACGCTCCTGTCACGAGTTCATGTTGACGTCCGTTGTTACTTTGTTACAGACTGGGTAAACAGTGACCACTCATTTCACTTACGATTTGTGTATGCGTTCTGGGCGGGGCTTATGGGTTATAAGGGATCACACGCTTACCTCACCAGCAGCTGAAAATTGGTAGCTATTGGTCAACAATGGGAGGGGCCTACGCATCAAGATCAGTTGGAGGGACTACCTAACAACAACGACAGGTGATTGAATAATGACGGCTCGCCCACAATGCCAATGCACAATTTATGACAAAATGTAATGAAGTCACTAAGGTGGCCATCTAAGACAGGTGTAATTGCTTAGTGTGATAGGGCTTGTGTGTTAAAATATGGTGGCCGCGGCCGCGTTGGACAGGTGCCTGTTTTACACAGTTAAATTATATAGAAAAAACGCAAGGGGGGAAATGGAAAGTGTCCGTTTGTACAGGTGTCCGTCTTATAGAGGTGGCCGTCAGGGCAGGTTTCACTGTAATTCGCTTCTGACATATCTTCCATCTCTTCTGATTTTACATTATCCTATGACTCAATCCTTTCTCAGTTGCAGAATATGTCACATTGTTTTTATTGTGTTCCCTTAAGACTTTCATCATATGACATCAGCAAACATTTTTATTTGGAGAAGCGTGTCTCCTTAGTGACAAGAGTTGTTGTCAGCAAGGAAAAAGCGTGAAGTTTTTCTCAAATTACACAGAGAAAGGCTGTTGGTGCTTAAGTCCAAAGCTGAAGTAAAAGTTTTTGATAAAGGTGGGCATATCTATAATCATCGTCTTAGCTGGTTCTGACAATTTGATGCAAGGGAGCTGCTTTTTGTCTTGATGATTGGAGAATTTGTTTTACATTATATTTTGAAATTGTAAATCTCATTCAATTCAATCAGGGGACAAAATCCATTTTCTTGGTGCACATGTAAACAAAGCTAGTAGTTGCAAAAAAAATTAATTAAAAATTAAGTTAAAAGTTTGAGTTCACATGCACTGTTTTCCACCCCATGTAATGATTTGTGGTCTAGAAACTCACCATCACCTTGATGAGAGGCTTTATCTGGTGCAACTGGTACAATGTATTCAAATGGGAGATGCAAGTTACGACGTAAATGTGTGCTGCACTACACTTTAGAGTTCAGAACTTTCAAGATACTACAAATCATCATGTAATTGTTACCAAGTGTTACCGTAATAATTACTCATCCAAGAAAAACACTTTTCTTTAAAAAATCATAATTTATTTCAACAACGGTAATGGTATCACATCAGGGTGTTCATAAACGTCTCTTCAAAACAACTTTGTAAAGTTAATGTCAGCTAAAGAAGAATATAAAAGCAAAGTACAGCTTAACTGATTAACTGAATTGTGATTAAAGTGTTTTAAACAAGACACAAAAAAACTCATACTTTAGCACAGTTCTATGAAAGGTATGAACTATTAACAAATGTTATACATGCCTCATTTCACATTTCATACAGTATGAATTTTACATCAATTCTTATTTAACATCTCAGATTTGCTGGGCTAAAAATAAAAAAATCAATTTAAAAATGACGATGTTGTGAAAACAATATCAATCTAACATTTACAACACACTTGACATCTTGTGGCAAGGAGGCCAGATGCTAAACAGCAAAAATGGTCATAATTGCATAGTTAAGGGTTGTGGATGCCCCCATAACTCTCTCTCTCTCCCTCCCTCCCTCTCTCTCTCTCTCTCCCTCTCTTTCTCTCTCTCTCTCTCTCTCTCTCTCTCTCTCTCTCTCTCTCTCTCTCTCTGTATTTCATTCTTCCACTCTCGTTAATGCAGTCCACACTTTGCTCTTCTGTCTCTCTTTCACATCTTTGAACATTCATTTCTGTTGAGAAGGCACAGTTTTCTTCCACAATCAAATCTTTGAAGCAGTGTTCTTAACCCTCCAAATGTCAGTAACAAAAATAGCCTGTAATGTCAAGGAAAATTATATTTCACCATATTACATTGGAAAATGCTCGAAAACAGGCAAACCAAGCAAGTAAAGGCCATGAACCTATACATTTTTCGAAAGTAGAATAAAAAAAATAGGTAGTAGTAGTAGAGCTCATTTTTGAAGGAGTTATAGCGTCTAGGGATATGAAAAATAGGATAGATTAAATTGGCTACAACACACACCACAGAACGAAACTTACGGTCGATTTAATCGGCTGTTGACGCTTGGAGGGATAAACTCAAGCTTATTCTTCAATTTAAGTCACACTATAAGAAAGAACTCACAGCATAAACACAATGAAGCAATGCTCTAAGAGATGAACAAGGCATATGGTGTCTTTCAACGAATACATTGTGAAATACTTGTAAATTGATCATAACATAAAAAGTTGTCGTTTTATGTGCAGAAGAAACTTCTTCAAATTACATAAAACTTTTTACTTTTACAATAAATTTCTTTTTGTAGCACACACCATAACTTTTTCCTTTTGGAAACTTTTTAACTCCATAATCTTTATATTTATATATGTACAGACCCGGCCAGGCTTTCTAAAACCAAGGTCCATAAGCCTGGGAAAGTGGGGAGGGGGAGTGGATGAAATACCCTTCCCTTATTTTATTAATCCTTCTTTGACCTTCAGTACCCATTAATAATTAAAGCAATGCATCCATAAGTTTTTCGTTTGAATAAGTTAAGTACGTGCACTTAAGCTGATGGCTTTGGCAAAAGAGAGAAATGTTTATACACATATATGTACAACAATAGATGTGTTTTAATGATAACAAATTGAAGTACAAAACATTCTTTTTTTCATTAAGAAAAAAACAATGTTATCATCATGAAAGAGCCATAGTATCAACATTGACAATACACTAAACCCTTCTAGACCATGTCACACGAATTCTGTCCCCATGGTTTTATGCATCCAGCATAATTTAGCAAAATTTGATCATTTTTAGCTTAATTTCTTATTATTTTGCTTTATCATTCTTTGTGAAAATTAAAAGAATCGCATAATTTCACATTTTTGGGCTCAGTTTGAATAATTTGAGATTTTTTCTTGCATAAAACGACGGGGACAGCTAATTCCATAAACAGCTCCTACCCTGTGAACACCACAGAATGCACGAGAGCGTGACCAAGTATTTAAAAGGTTTCACGAACCGTTTCATGAGGAAGACGTTCTGTGCATTATCCTTTTTCTAAGCAATCTTCATCTGGTCTTAAATTGAAAAAGCAAAATAAATTTTTTTTTTTTTTAAAGAAGAGAAAAGAATCTCTACCTCTTCACACACACCATAATAAAAACCTCAGAGTGGAAATGCACAATTAGGTAATTTTATTTTTAAAGGCTCAATGAAAAGACAGGCAAAAAGAGGATGTCCTATAGAAATATATGCAAATTCCCAGTCTGTTGTGAGGCTCTACAGAGGCCAAAACAAGAAAAAGTCCACACCTCTACAAACAGCTGAACAATAGCTACATAATCGTGCATTAATTCATTAATACAATTGTTTTCATTGTTTACATTCATGTATGACTACATTCATTTACCTATTTTCTCACAAGCCAAAAAATCCTAGAATTATTTCTTGGTCTTCAAGTCAATCAATGATGCAAAGAAGTTCGTAGATTTTTGGAATACAAATAGAAAGTCACCGCAAAAGATTAACTTTTCATGCCTAATTCTAATGTAGCACAGACGATGCATTGGCGCTATAATTTCCTGTCATATTACGTCTTACCTTTATCTTTATCTTGATTGGAGCCATGTTATATAGTTTAGTTCATTTATTTTTAAAGCCAGTATGGAAAACTTAGAACAATAGTCTCACTGGGGTCTAGAGTGAACTGTGACGCAGCAATCAATTTACACTAAACTGAAGCAACCAATATGGGCCTACCATTAGTAAGAAAACAATTCACTTGGGATTGGAGAAGCATTTTATCTGTCTGCGGATGAAGTAAGAACTTTCCTTCACATTCATGCAACGGGGCAACAATGGACCTAAGTGAAAACAAAAAACCCGCTGTCAATAAATTGTCATTGTGGCTTCTGACTACAACACACAATTCTTTTAGTCAGTTATAATAATAACTGTAGTCCGAAGCCAACAAGCCTGTGATTTGTCACAGCTAATTGGAGAGAGAATGCAAAGTAAAGCAGGAATCTTCAACGATATATATAATATATGCATATATATATATATATGAGGCCTACAAGCGGTGGTATGATTTTAGCAAGCTTAGAAACTAGCACTAGTAAACAAGTATGAGCAGAACTAGAGATCAAGAGCACACTTTAAATTGAAGATTAATATTTGTGACAGGGCCCTTTTCCAGATGGTTTTTAACCTACAGCACTCGACTGACTGAACAAGCTACACATCTATCTCTGACCAAAAGTCTTCACCGTGGCCATGGTATCACAACTCAGACGAGGGCTGGAATGGGAAAGTGAAAAGGTTGGGTGATTAGAACAGTAACAACTAGTTTAAAAAAGTCATGCACCTCACTTTAGTCACTCTCAATTTGCTTCTCCAACCCCCCAAAAAAACTCATCAACTCTTTCATTTGAATATCACTGGTATATCCAGGGATGGCCCGCTAGTGTGCAATCAAGAATGTCATCAGTATACCAGTGATGAGGGACTGAAGAAATGGCCAAGAAAATAATAAGCAGTGCAAACAAAGATCATTGACACTCTATCTGGAGGGGGACAAATTCAGAATTAGTGCTTTTACTATCACTTTAGTTCCGTTAATAAGCAAAGTTTAGAATTGAACGGACACAGACCTCAAATAAAGATGCGATTGAAAAGAAAGTTTAACTGTAATTTCATGGGCATCATTTCCATTTCATGAAAGCTGCAGAAATAAGTCAAATTAGCAAGAAAAGCTTTCAGATATTGAATGTGAGTATATTGTGAGTGCAGTGCCAGTGATGAGTGACGGGCTTCTGACAGTGAAATCAATGTAGACCAGCAGTGTTTGTGCATAGAGGATGTGATCAGGTTGCAATTAGAAATGAATCAAGAAAGGAAAATTAACATTTTAATTGTGGTTAACTGTTAATCCTTCAAACGTAATATTAGAAATGATAATATGCATTCCAAAACAAGTTCTTCTTGTGCCCAAACCATTCCTGATGTAATAAAAGTATATTTTTAATTAATAAATATTTAATGTCAGTTTTCTAGCAATGCTCCTGAGTTATGTTTGCTTTGGTTAAGGAAGGCACAGACCCATAATGGGAACTCGGCTATAAGGGCTGCAGCCAAGAAAGGTATATAAACTTGCAAGACCTTGGAGGGGATTTTTTTCTCCATTTTATAAACTTTCAGGAGGGAGAAAAGTTGGATATCAAACTCGACTTAAGTTTGTTGTGCTGTAGATGTGTTCTTCAGAATTGTCATGAGCACGTGGGGTGGAGGCCTTGCCTTGAATTCTGTACGATGAAACTGATGATGCATTGGCATATGTGTTATCATCATCATCTGCTTCCAAGATTTCTCCAAGCTTCCGAGCAACGGAGGCAATGGAGGGCCGAACTTCATTCTCTAGTGACCAACATGTCCGTAGCAAGTCGTAACTGTGGACAGATATTTGAATGCATTTCAAGTTTTTCATTGTTAGAATACTATGTACAAAGAAGTATGGGAAGGTAGGGGAATTCCACACCCCCACTTACAGCCCTTAGAACCAACAGAAATCTGTTTGACATTCAGCTTTTATCATTTGCTTCTGTCTGCCATGTTTTATTTTTCAATTTAGCTTTAATTTCTCATATGTCTGTCTTTTTATTTTCATTTTGGCATGTGTGCTCATGTGGGTGTGGAATTGCCCCACAATATTACATTTTTAATTAATTTGAAAAATGAAAGTATGGGGATGCTGATATTGTAGAATTCATATTATGTTTTGTTTCCTAACTTATCAGACCAAAAGTAAAACTATTGGGGAGGATGTGTCCTCTTTCTACATAAAGTAACATCGATAACACTTGTCTCACAATCCAATTGAAAAGTATGGTGTGGAATTCCCAGATAATTATAAGTTGCCTAGTTAAAACAATTCAACAAACATACCGGGTAGCAAAAATAGTATTTGCAAACCTCCCTAAAGTTGTTGGCAACTTTCATTTTAAAAACCTTGAAGTATATTAAGATAATGCAAAAGTGTTAAGGAAAATTAAGTGAATCTCCAAAAACCAAAGGGCACTCTACTCTGATATGCCGTAAAACCTCCACTAAAACAAAACAAAAAATATGAAGATGGCTTCCAATAAAAGTTTAGAAATACTTTTCGAGCCTTTGAAAAATAATGAGAAAAAAGAAAAGAAAAGAAAAAATACCTGTGAATCATTACAGCCTAACATCACTATTCTATTGAACATGACGGAATGTGTGTTTTACTTACACATCATTAGAAAGAGTCTCAGGCTTTCCAAGGATGTAGCCCTGTAGAATATACTCTCTGACATCATCAGCTTCTGTCACCTCATGGAATGGTAAACACCCACGCGTCAGAAGTTCCCACACCAGGACAGCAAATGACCACTGAGGAGAGAATTCACACACTTCATGAGTTTCTTGGAACAGTATGAGTACCATGGAAGTTTATCTGGAAGAAAATACAGCATTACTATTGCAATGGCTTGTTCTACCTTCTGGCTGTAATCCTTTGAGCTCTTAAAAATTTGTCATTCATGCCTACAGCGTCTGAGCATCTGAGCCTCCTTAGATTTGACTGCTAGAACTAGATTTGCACACTACAACAAATTGTCGCCTATCTTTAGAACGGAGAAAGGTAGTAATCAGTAGTAAAGGTGAATTATTACACTTGCACTCACTACTCACTGGGCAACGTTTAAACACCATCTGAGTTATCTTATCTCGGACATTAGATGAAAAGAATGCCATGGCTTTATATAACAACAGAAAAGACACTGAACATACAAATACAAGTTCAGTGTGAGGGACAGAAATGTCTGCATGAATGGCGTTGGAGAATGAAATCATCATCTTCCTGAAGCATAGGTTCTGACGCTTAAATTAGTTACACTTCACTGTTTGCTGTGTCTTTCTACTCCAGCTCAACAGAGAAAGGAAATCAAAACACTGCTCTACCAAACCATGTTTGGGATTGTACACTGAAGTCACGGATCACTAAAACCTACCAATTGTATGGAAAATAGGAGATACTAAGCATGAATGAGTTCAAATAACACACTGTGGTATGAAGGGACAGATAATGCAGTTCTTTGAGAGCGTGTCCAGAGATATGTTCTACTCTCACAGAGTTATAGGTATCATCTTAAAGCTTGCTGATTTATCATGCTTTTGTTGAAAAAAGTACCCATCTATCTTCAATAGAAGTCAAGATATTCGCGATTGAAGGAAGTGGGGGTGGGGAAGGAGGGGTGTCACCTGGTTTTAGAGGTAAAATTAGCGAGAAAATGGTCGCCAAAGTTTGGCGACTTCCATAGCTTGAGAGTCCTTGTAAATGGAAAATTTACATTTTTTGTGTGCCAATGTATTTCAGTAAAAGCCGCATGTAAATGTGTTTTTAAGTGGGCATAAAAAGTTTTGAGTTAAAAACAAAAATTTGAGAAAAATTACGATATCTTCGATTTAATTTCATTATTATTTTATCGAGCGCCTGATTTCACCACGATGCTTCACATTTCTTGTTGCTATTTGCACTAGCCATAATAAATTTTACAATTGGAGAAAAAAAAAAGTGATAATACAGACTCCTGTCACCCCTTCTGGTAGCTGTCTATTTGTTCTGTCATTGTACATAAGACTTGAGACCTACCATGGAAGGCTGTACATTCTATAAACAACAACAATAAAACAAAAACAAAATACAGCCATTCAGCTTACCACATCTGTTCTGCTGTCATAGTAACCATCACTGATGCTCTCTGGAGCCATCCATCGCAAGGGCAAATAGCGTTCTCTCTGATCATCATAGACATATTCATCAGGGTAAAAGTCCCAGGAGAACGCTGCATCACCCAGCTTCACAACAGAAACGTCATCCAAGCTGAAATAATACCAAACACAAATTGATAAGTTCCAACTAGAAATAGTCATTGATATTTAGGGGAAAGTCATCTGTTCTAATACTGTAATACCATTAGCTTAAAGTTTCAATTTCAGCAAAACAAGCAGACACCAGTGAAAATCACATAAGACTGTGCGGTATCATGGTGAAATCAGGCACTCATCAAAATAATGAAATCGGAGAACCTGAATTTTTATTCTGCCCATGTAGCAATTTTCACCTCTCTCTTTGAAAACTTTTTTTTGGCTCAACACTTTTTATGTCCATTTGAAACCACATTTCTGTGTGGATTTTACTGAAAAATATTTACCAAAGGCTAAAAAAATATAAATTCGGAGTTTCCCAGGAAGCTCAAGCTTTGGAAGTCACCCAAATTTCGTGGCCTTTTTCTGGTTAATTTCACCTCTACTTCCTTCATATGCAAATAGCTTGACTCATGTCCCTGATAGACAGATAGGTATTTTTTAAAATCAAAGCAAGACAAATGAACAAGTTTTAAAATGATACCAATAACTTCAGATGCCAAAAAATGCTCAGCACCTGATTTCACAATTGTTAAGAAACTGTAGACACTGTTCCTTTTTACTTTTTTCCACAGAAGAAAAGAAAAAGGGTTGTCCATTCAATACCGACTACAAGAGTACATTGAGAGACACAACAGCTGTCTAGGTCAAACAATAGCACATCCCTTTCTGTGCCACCTTACAATAACAATAATTTGACTCATATAGTGAGGTCAAATATACATGGATTATGGCTGGTGCCTCTATAAATAAATCATTGTTGGTCAAGGTCAAGTGAGGTCACAATAATTTTGAATGAACTTCTTCCCAACTTACAAACAATTTCGGGCTGCCACATCTTTATGTGTAATGTCTTTAGAGGCCAGGAAATCAATTCCCTCTGCAACTTGTTGACTGAAAGCAAGCAGCTGCCTCACACTGAATTCCTGTACGAAGAAAAAAAGAAAACAAGGGAAAGGAAATGAGTGGGGTTATGTTCCACAAGGTATCTCTATGAATGAATGGTGTTAAGATCTGACATAAAGAAAGGTACTTCGAAATATTTCAAGTTATACAGAGAAATTATATGTGTGAACTTGTAGTCCGAAGAAATAAAGGTTTGACACATGGTCTCATATCTTTTAGAAATGTACAAAAAATGAATATCTTTACATAGAGGTATAAATGCGTGTCATCAGAAATTTAAAAAGGGAATGATATTTCACCATGATGCAAAAACTATTTATAGAGTATGCTGAAAGATCTATTTTAGTCAATTTTTACCATCTGTAACGACATGTCCTCAATACATCGCCTGCAGAGCATGAGCTTTCTAGACTAGTCCCAATAAAAATATTTATCTAAAAATAGCTGAGTCACAATATGAATCTTACTCAAATGGTTATCATCTATATAATTTTTGTCAAAAAAACATTAATTGTTTCATAAAGCATTCGCCTGCAAGCAAATTGATTTGTTTTTGTTTTCCATAAAGCAGCTGATGTTTAAAAATACTTCTCACCAGTCAAAGAGACTTCTACAGCACTTACCTTATCAGTGTTTGAAATGACAGCTTTCAGTGTACCCTGAACCATATGAGGGTACAATATATGAAAACGTTGTTTGTCCACACCAATCCCATAGATACTGAGAACATGTGTATGGGTATAGCGACGTAACCTAAGACACTCGCTTAAGGCCTGGTTGGCCCAGAGAGGCAGAAGAGAGTCTGAAGAGAATAAAGTAATAAAGTTAATTTTTAAAAGGTAATACTAATAGTTTTGAAAACAAGGTTCAAAAGTATGTGATCATTCACTGTATGGTCTGTACAAACAAAACTGGGTTATCACTCAGCACAAAAAGGATTTCTTCAATCCACCCATTTGTAATGAAAGGAACATAGAACTTGTGCAGAGAATTCTACAATATGATAAAATAGTTTCAAAGCCACACAGCAAACTCTAAATACTGCAACTTTTAAAAAACTGTTATACTTTGAGCAACCAAATTAGATTTATCGATACCTTGAGCAACTGGTTCTGTCAGACTTTTTATAGTCAGCTTCATCACAGGCTTCCCATTCTTTTGTATGGCTCCATCACACAGAATGGCTTGCTTCCCTGTGAGTTAGAAAGACCAAATATGTTTTTATTCTGTACAATGGCAATGGCCATAATGTCATAAATGTTGCAATGCCAATGGCTGTTACAGTATTTTTTTCAACAATAACTTACCAGTTGAAAAACTGATTACTTCAAGAGTATGTTAGTATTATGTGAAATGAGACCATGATAGTACAGACTATCAGTATTTCGGAGAAAAAACAGGAAAAAAATTTACTCAAATTTACTGCCAAAGTGATACACATGCAAATTGGAGACTGCATTATGGCAAAGAGATGAGAGTAAAAAATTATGAGAGACTACTGAGGAGACCTGAATCTGGCACTGAACATATGGCACAGTAGTGTGCTCTATGAAGTTCTTACCTTTGAATATTGGATTACGTCCTAAATTAAAATGTCCCCTTCCCACATAGCATAAGCTGACATCCTCTCTCAACCCTGGCTCTATATGGGGCAAGAAGTCCTCCATTAATACAGCATCCTCAGCACTGGAATTGACAATGCCCTTCTTTGGTTCCTTGATGACTGTTTCCATATGGATATTGCCATGAAAGCCGTTGGAAGTTGGTGGTTGGTCCATGACGCTGTTCACTGGAATGACAAACACAAACAAAATATACATATTAAAAAAATATCAAGCCTATCATAGAGAACATGTCACCTATACATTTCACTTTTTAGCTCCAGAGCCCTTCATACCATAATTTTGAGTGAATCATTTAAAATTGTTTTAAATATATGACACAAATAACTGAACAAAAAACTTTTCAAACTCAAGCAGAATCCTGAACGTTCATCATCGGTCTGTGCACTGCTGCCTGTTTCTTTTGATGTCCCAATTAATAATCTATAGCTTCAAACTTTGACTCACATTCTGCGTAATCGTTCATACTACGAGGCTCAGAAGCGACCAAGTTCTTGTGATCCAAGTTGTCAAGTGTTGGGGGTGATTTCTTATTCCTCCTATACCGGCAGCAACAACAAATTATGATGATGCCAATTACAATGAGAATCACAGCAGCAACACAGCTGATGATGATGATAAACCCAGTTGTCTCATAAAACTCCAGGTATTCCACGGTGCCAACAACCCTTTCAATGTTCCCAATAGAAATCTGGGGACACAAAAAAAGAGGAAAGTCACACAGTCATAATAATATTAATGCATCTTTTAATTAGGTAAGTAAAGTTGAAAGATTCAACTTGTGAGCTCCATCAATCAAAGCCTCTTTCTAAACTACTTGGTCATAATTCTCAACTTTGTTGGATGATATGAAAAGATGCTTCCTCCTTTTCTCAAGGTGCACAAAGGCCAGTTAGTGTGTACTGCAGAAAAAAAATAGATATATACCTTTCTGTAAGAGGAAAAGTACTATCCTTTTAACACTGTAAACAAAAAGTATATAATGAAATGCTTAAGAGACCCATTATGGCTCTATAAACTTACACATATTCAACCTGGGTAACAAAACATCTCAACTTATTTGTGTATAAAAGTTTGCAAAATTTAAAAAAAATAGAATCTACTTAAATTAGGGCGGAAGCCTTTTTTGTTCCAGCCTTACCTTTATTTCATGTGACCTTTTCCCATTTGGAGCAGACTTAGGTGGTGAGCATTCTATCCCTGAGTTGGAAATACTCTTAATATCACAGTGTACAACACCAAGCAGCACTTTGTAGTTGTTGTCATGGCAACCATTCAATAGACGTTTTCCCTGCAGAAGAAAATGCATTAAGCTTCAGAGACTTGAGAACATACCCCTTTGTATCTTTCCAGGAAACTAATTTTTACCAAGGCACACATACTTTTTCAACCCATTTCTAGCAATCATACAATTTCAAAGGTGAACAATGGATGAGAATAAAATAAACACAATAATTAATGTAAACTTGACTGGCAACAAGATAAAGTTTTAAAGTGTAGAAGCCAGTTGAGAACTTTGCTATATTATATTACTTATGTTAGTAATCCTTACAGCACCGGGTTATATTTAGCCCTGACTTCCTTTAGGCCCAGTAATTCTTGAATCTTGGACTCCTCGGGCTCAGCTAGCACGTACTGACCAAGTCTGCAGATTTCTTTTGCCGACATTAAAAGAAACTTATACTGCTTTTGATAAAGTTTATAAACATAACATGTCTTCAGACAACTGGATAGACGACTAAAATACTCGACTATTTTTGAGGTTCACAGCTCCCTGTAAGGGAAAGATATACAACTGGGCCAAAGCACTGTAAACTACTATGTTTTTAAAACAGTGAAAAAAAAAATTCATTTGCAATGTTCTGATTCGTTTGGAATTCACTGAACAAAAAAGAAATTAGGAAAACAATTGTAAAATCAAAAACACATGGATTCTATAGCAATAGATGATAATTTAAAGAGGAAACATTTTTATAAATCATGACTTACTGAAAGTGAGATTGTTGTCTCAAATGGATATTGAAACTTTATAGTTCCTTTGTAATCAAAGACTGGGTCGTCAACAACTTCAAGGTTTCCGATGTTAGAAAATGACAGGCCATCAAAGACTGCTGTCATCTTATATTGATCACTTGGATTATTTGGTAAGGACAAATTTTTTAGATCTGGTGTTCCACAGATGACATCACTGTCAACATGTCTGCAGATCTGAAAAAAGAAAGAACAGAGGGAGAGAATGAACATTGATGGAAATCGTTATAAATTATGGGAAACCAAAAGGCTGTTTTCACATACTTAACATGATATTTTGAGTACTCAACAAAAAATTAAAGAGAATACAATTATACATATACACTTTCCTTTTCCTTTAACTCATTCGCTACGTATTATTTTCGGCTTACGGGCGAATTTTTTTTTGGGAAGTCGAAATGAGATGATGACTAGTGCGCAGTTCAAAGGTCTTTGAGGCTACAAATTCAAATAAATATTAACATATTATACACCAAAATTTTTAATATGATTTGTAAAATATATCTGTAATGTTTATTTGTGCATGTTTCAACATTTGTTCCTGTAAGAGGCGATTACGTAACACAATTTTGCTTGGATTCGGATAAAATTTGAAAATAAAAAATTTACCATCTTCGGTGAAACTCAAAAAATATGTTTGCACCGAGTCAAATGATACATCCAAATAACCATAAATGATTATGGAGCTGTAAAATATTGAAAAATTTGTAGTCATTTATATACATTTCATAAAATTTGCACATTTGGATTATGATAACCGACATTGAAAAAAAAAAATTTTTAATCTTAAAAAATGGACAAGATGCATTCACAAACAGAAAAAGAACACTCGTATCGTATATGGAATTATTCAGAATTGCATTTAGAATAAACCTACACATGTCTTGAGTGGTACTTTCACAAAAAAATAGTGATTTTCTGGAGAAAAAAATAATTTGACAATAGCACTGAAAAATATTGATTTCTCAATAACAGAGCAATGGCAATTTGGGCCCAATCGTATAAATATTCTAAAAAAGAGTCCTACATTTCTTCAGTGTGCAAAATAATGATATATTTTGTTGTGAAAAAGTAGTAAGACTGGCGTCTGGGCGATAACTTGAGCATCGCGATAAAACAAAGTCGCATAAATTTCGAAATCGTGTTTCAAAACTGAATCAAAACTTTCGATTTTCAGTGGAAACACTTGACTTGAAAGTCAACATTATATTACGACCTTTATTTTAACATGTAAATGTGGATTGGAATAGAATCTAAGCTAAAATTGAACGTCGGTTCTCGAGCCGCCGGTGGCGGCTTAGCGAACTGACGGGCACTTTAGCCGCGCCGTCCCCCACAGCTTGGCACAGTGAATGAGTTAAATCACAATTAACTCAGAATTCAGAACATTTTTCATTTAAACAGTTTTTAATGGCTGGTACAATTAATGTCAGTTACAACATCAAAAAGTAAAAACTTTTGAGAATCCCGTAACATTTTAGGTACAGTACACACGAGGTTATTTAAAAGACGTTAAGTTACATCTTCCTCCAGGTCAATTCAACTTGCTGAAAAGCGTGGATTGTCCAAGAAACACAAAATAAAAGACAGACAGGTTTTCTCAACATGGACTTACAGACACTGCAGAACTGTCTGGATTCCCTACTTTCTGGACACTCAGTTTTGGGTACTGCACACTCTCCAAATTGGTGCCAGAAAGTTGTATTAAGCATCCTCCACTGAGAATAAAACCAATAAAACAAGATGAAAAATAGGACTAAAATCAGCACATCAGCAGACTGACAACAATATCACATTAACAGTCATAAGAACAACATAAGCCAGAACAAAACAGCAAATGGCTCAAACTTCAATGGAATAAACATACAGGATTAACATCATGCAAGCAGCCGCTACTTTCTTACAGGAGAGGCTGAAAAGTTCTCTAAGAGTCAAATTAAATAAAATGCTACTCGAGATCTCTATTCCTCTCCAAATGAAGAGGTTCCTGCAATATTAATATAAAACTTTGAGAATCTGATATCTATGGTAATTCAAAAGTCTACCTGATGAATGTAGTGAGACCAGCTCCTGTGCGTGGGTTCACTACAGGGTTGGGTCTGAAGCTGAACGATGTATTGAGGTCTAGAGGAACATCCACCTGTTTCCAACTGAGTTTGACGGGAACACTCTTTGGTCCTGTGGTGCTGGGTAGGGCTACAGTTTTGAACACCAAGGCACTGTCATCACTGGAGATGAAAGTAACAAGTGATAGATAAGTAACAAGATATTATAATTTTCATCATGACAATCACAATGACCTCAAGACAGAAATTTATCTTACTTTAAAAAAGAGAATAATCTAGTAAGTTGAAGATAAAAAAAAAATATGAACAATAATTGCCCCCTTAAAATTATTTGAGTCTAGGCAATGGATTCAAGACTATTTCAAAAGCAAATCTTTTCCACTGTCTCTTGATAGTTCAATTGCTTGCTGGTATTCATCCAAATAGCAATATCATAACCTGGATTTCAAGAAATCTATCTTGGCGAGATGTGTAGGCCAATCATATTAGATTAAAGTAACCTTCTCTAACAAATAGTATCCGTACAGACAGTGGTGTCTTCGGGACTGTTAGCCTAAAAAAAGCAATAAAAAAAAGAAAAGAAAATGCTGATAAATGGAAAGAAAATTATTTTGTGGGAGTTTTTGTCCTTCAAACCCAGAAGTTAAATCACCCACAACAAATTTCTTTTAGTATCTCAAACAATGCACAGTGGAACAATTTTTCTCTTCTTTAAAGGGGTTATTAGTGACTGAGAAAGCGAATTTTTAAAGTGATAAAACTGCTGCTCCCTATAAAGAGCTCATAACAATATAAATTCAATGTACTTTTTAAAAATATTCAGGGTCCAACGTACATGTTCAAAAGAGCTGAAACCTTCACTTCGCAAGCTTAATTACAAAAACCAATGTCATCGCCATTCCACAACCGCTGTCATAATCATCAATATTTGATTTAAAGAAGAAAACAGAGGAGGAAAATCAAGTGAAAGAAGTGGAAGCATACTACTTACTGCTCACAATATGAGGTATTAGTAGCTATATATTACTGGAGCAGTTGTTGATAAAATCTCATACTTCTGAGTCATGAATTCAATTAGTATCCTTATAAGTTTCTGCTGTGTCATCCAGTTGGAAAATAAGATGAACAAATATTATTTGCGGCCACTTCAAAATTGCTCAGCCACTGAGGAACATTGTCCTCATGTTGATTCAATCTGTAAGGAAAACAATTTCAAATTTCTCACAGAACTCTACTGCTATATACACTGGAAATTAGCCAGGATAGCCACTCATTGTCAAAGAGATAAATGGTTGTCTTAGGCAGGTGGACAGTATCATTATAATGTAGAAAAAACCCACAAGGCTGGAAGTGATCAGGTAACTGTCTTGGACAGGTGACCGTTAGAGCAGGTTCAACTGTAATTGGGAAATCTCTCTAACAGTTTGTAGTCTGATTCATGGCAGGTATAAGGCACCATAGTATCATTACTGCCGGTGTGTTGAAGATGCACCACCTACAAGTGAAGATATAAGAACTTTAAAGCCACCATTATTATGATCTTTCACTCAGTATTTCCACCAGCCCTGTTCATTATGGACCTATGACCTGATGCTGAATATTCTTTGCCAGTTTTAGCCAGCTCTTTCCTCCTCTAGAATACAGTAAAGGATTCAATGTATTTTAATTGACGGGGAAGCAGTCTCTTTAAAAAAAAAGGAGCCCAAAGGGATTTTAAAAAATTTACTACATCACAAAAGACATGCAAGCCAAGTACACATAAGCTGAAAGCCCATTTCTAAAATCTTACAGATCAAAAACTGCTTGCTGCACATTTCCAATGAAAAGTGATGGATTGTGGGTTTCGTTTCCAAGTAATATTCCCCTGACAGTGACAAGGGTACCCCCTTTGAGAGGGCCATAGAGGGGTTTCACATCCAACACCTGCGGAGACTAAAGAAAAATTTTGGGTTTAATTAAAACTACATCTTTCTTTAATATCAAAGTTTGACTGTGAAAATGAATACAAAGGAAATAAAGATAAAGTCACTCTTAAACAAAAGTAAAGGCAACACCAACACCACCAACGAATAAAGTAGTTATTGTCATCACTATTGTACAAGTTTAAGAGAGTCTGAAAAAATGACTTCCTGGCAAGAAAATCTTCATAAGAGCCAGATCTCGAAAAGACATCAGCGGATATGGATTTTCACATATTTTTTTTTCTTCAGGATTTCTTGGGGTATTGCGCAGGAGGTTTCACATTAGGCCTACCTACCATCCATATGTGTACAGTTTTCTCTGTTAGCCCTAGTCATTTCAATTTCAATGATTACCCACAAGGTAGTGGAGGCTTTAACCAGATTTAGTTCATTAATCCTGTTTACCATTTTCATAGCTATATTTTGTCATATTCACGCATATGGTGTATTCTCTTTTCACAATAATAATCACTACCATAGAATTATGAAGTTCTATCTGACGTTTTTGGCCGTTTTGTGTTACTAAGAAGACCATTATGAGGTCAGAAACTAGCTATCTGCTCTATCAAATTCGAAAGATTATTCGGAGTAGTTCTCAAGATATTTAAATAACTGCATTTGAAACTCAAAATTTTTTTACATCAAATTTCTCAAAATTAGTTACTAAGCAGATAGATCTAGATCTAAAACTTTGTAACTCTAAGGTATCAATAAGCATGCAAGATGTAAAAACTAGCTCTCAACTGAACACAGGTTACTTACGCAGATACGGTCAGTGATGACACCTCCACGACAAGGACACTGGCCGTTATCTCTGTGGCAGGTTGAGTGCATCATGCCCACTTCATGGCACTTACATTCTGTACAACCTTGAGCATTAGCAGTGTCAAGTTTGAAAAAGCCACCTTTACATGTGCTACAGGTTTTACCTGAAATAATTTTAAAGAATCACTTCAAGATAATGAGCAAAAAAGATTAGTAGATCTATATCATAACACTTGCAATAAAAACTTACAGATTACTTTGGTCTGAGAAAGGACTAACAGGTTGTGGGTTTAAATTATCACCAAAATATATCAGTAGGTCTTTATTAATTGATACAAACCTAATAAAAGCATTGTGAAATCCGTTAATAACAATTAAATAACTTAGACATCAGCACATATCAGCACATTATAAAGAAAATCTACACAAACAAGACCCTGAGTAAGGTAACCAGAAATTTAACCAGCATGTTCCAAGGGGAAACTCTGTCTACCTTCAACATTGTCCTTGCACGGACACAATCCAGTGACTGAATCACACTGTGTGACCTGATTAATTGTCCCAGATGTGTTACAGTTGCACGCTTGACATCCGTCTGGTGTCTCCATCCCATAGTGATCTAGAGTACATCTTTCACACATTCCAGACACAGTGTTTGGCTTGCAGTCACAACCTCCTGTGATGTTGCTGGAAAGGTTTTAAAGTCTTTGAAAACAAACATAAAACAGTGTATTGTACAGAAAAAAAAGCTATACACTTGATATTTTCTGCTCCAACACTCTCATTTGATGATATAAAAATGAGTAAATTTTAATATTTCTCTAGCTATTTAAAGGAAGGTTTGAAGATATAAGAGAGATATCATAAAATATGAACACTAAAAAATACAAATTAGAAAACAAAACAAAATGTGAGGCATCGTGGTGAAATCAGGTGTCATCAAAATAAAAAATTTTTTTCTGGTTTTGAGATTTTTATAGAATTTTTTATTTTTGGCTCAATACCTTTTATGTCCATGTAAAAACACATTTCTGTGTGGATTTTACTGAAAAAAGCCTTGAATTAAAAATTGCTGGAGAAGTCTAATCTTACCTGCAGCTTAATGCACCAGTCAGGTTACAAGCACATTCCGTGCAACCTTCTTCATTTGAAGCGTTAAATCCATACGTCCAAGGCATGCATAAGTCACACTGGGGGCCCACAACGAATTTTTTGCATTTACATGCTCCACCATTCTGAGAACAGTAAAACACATAGAGTGATTTCAATAGTGTAATGGACTACTGGAAAAGATCTTAGAACTGATCTTAACAACCTGAAGATGTTTTACCCAAAAACTTATATTTTAATGTTAAGAAAAATATAAAGTACGCCTACAGTCACACACAATCCAAATGCATCATGATTTGGTTTTGGAACTAAAGAACAAAACCTGATGGAACTTTCACAAGTTTTAATTTAATGTTTGATACCGGTATGCATGAAAATAGAAGCAGCCGTAAGTACGTTCTTGGGAGTTACCGTGGCACAAATGTTATGTCTTTAATACTCCGGCCAATCAGTCTGCTGCTTTTCTGGACTTTGTTAGGGTTCACAAAAATGTGTTTGCTTACTTGTGACTGTACATCGTGATTCTCCACAACAGTCATGGAACAATACAATGTTTTATTGTTTCTAACACATCACAGATCACGCTAAAGCACTGGAGAAACTGAATAATTATTACAAAGATAATACATAGTTTACAAGAAAATAAATACAGATGGAGGGGGGAATTTCTAGATATTATAACAGTGTAAAAGTCAATAAAAGCTGGGAGCATAAATATTACTGATATATTCAATTCAATAACCTGTCAAAGGAATACGACTATAGTGTTGAATTAATTGTTACTTTTGGAGACTGTTACTTAAAAATCAAGCCAATTACCTTTTGTTTTGGTAAGTGTTTTATGGCACTCACAACTGCATAGGGTCAAATGAGCATGCGGGACACATTAAAGAGCAGGAAAGGATGTGAAAAGAGAAAATTTTAGAGAAGAAAATTTTCCGTCATTGTCATACTTTGAACCCTGGCCCTATTGAATGAGAGGCGAACACTGTAACCTCTAGACCACGAGAGCCCCCTATATGCTGTTACCTTTGTAAAGAAAAGCCAAAGCATGCATGAAATAGAACTTACCTCATCACAGGGGTCTGTGACATTAAACACACCATCGAGATTGCACTGACAGCTGACAGGACAGTCAAAGCTTGAGAAGTTTCTATAGTGATTGTTCTCACAAAAAGCACAGCTCTGTCCCTGAGTATGTGTGCTTGACAGGCAGTCACAAGTATAAGTATCATTGGTCATAGTGCAACTGTCAGCATTGCCATGACAATCACACCTAGAGAGGAAAAAAAATGGGAAGTTCCAGGTACAACAAAATGTTTATTAGACTTGGAATTGAGAGAAAGACTTGGACAGTTGTTGTTTTTATCCCCCCCCCCCCCCCCCCCCAAAAAAAAAAAAAAAAAAAAAGCAAAAGAAGTTTTTTTGTTCTTTTAAAAAAAGGATGGCAGTATGACGACTCACACATGAAATCCTGTTAAGCTATACTTTAACAGACACGACATGACGAAACAATATCAAAACAGAAAACAATGTGGGAGATAGAGAAAATTTGAACCCATCAAAGGGAAAAAGATGCCACGACCACAACATCAACTATGATCGGTATTATCGTCGTCTTAGTGTACATTTGCTTTAAGGATTTCTAGTCTCTTATGGAAAGTGAACAAAAGCATGCTCCCCGAATTGTAATATTTGCTCGTAAGCAGACTCAACAAAGGAGATTGGGTTGGGAGAGGGGTGTATGGGGTGAATCACACATGATTGTCATGCACTATAGTATACATATCCGCCTCCATCGGCTGTTTCTCTTCGGACCGTACATGGGCTCATCATGCCCGAGTAAACACATTTATTGAAGGGTCGTAGAAAAGCCCACCTCTACCCCTCTCAACCACTATCTTCATTTAACATAGGGCATTCCCTAGCCTCTTTTTTGGTGAATCCTCCTCCTCCTCCTCCTCCTTCTTCTTCTCCTCCTCCTTCTTCTTCTTCTTCTTCTTCTTCTTCTTCTTCTTCTTCTTCTTCTTCTTCTTCTTCTTCTTCTTCTTCTTCTTCTTCTTCTTCTTCTTCTTCAGGGTA
>NW_004797276.1:1573121-1576487 GCF_000002075.1 Aplysia californica
AAAAAGTAAGATGTCATGTAAACTTGAGGAATGTTTTAACAGATTTAGAATTTCTAGAACTCTGGATAATCAATTCATTTCCATTTTCTTTTTAAATTTCCTTTCCTCAACTCGAGCAATTTCAGAAGACGGATTTTATAAATTTCTTTAAATTGAAGAACACTACAAAGTCACCCAAAAACAGCATCTAGTATCAATAACACGACCAAAAATGTCTGGCCAAACTTATTTAATTACTGACTCAAAAGTTATTTGAATACTGACTGGCTTTATAGTAGGCCTAATTATAATATAAAACTAAATTCCTTAAGATTCTGAGCATATTTCAAGTAAATATGAGAGATCACATACCTTCCTTTGATATTAATGCTTGAAACAATGTAGCTCTTTGGGGTTGTATCCTGCCTCTGGAGGATTATTCGGATCTCTTTTGCTGTTTGTTCTTCATATCTATCAAAATCTATTGATGAATCCAAGGAACCCCTGAGAAATAAAACAAAATTAATTAAAATTTGATATACAGATCATATGTCATTAGTTAATCGTTGCAAAGTCTGTTTGAAAAATATGGTGAAAATGGCCCCTGAATAAACTGAATAAAAAAAAAGTAATGGATCTGAATAAAACTATCATATTAAGTAGTGATAACACCAGGTGATCTTGTTAGTGGTGGCCTATTCTATCGGGCCAAGACAAGTGACGAGAGGACCTTATTAAGTAGGTAAACAATACAGCAGGTATGTTGGGGTCTTCGTTAGCGGTTTGTAGATAGCAATATATAGACTACTAGTCACCATTTCATGCAACATCATAGATGCCTGCATCTAGTGATGTGACTGGTACTTATTTGGCAATAAAACGTATTGTGCATTGCCTTCAGCACCATATTCACAGATTGTAAAATGAGTTATATTTCATTAGTTATGACCATTTTCACCATACTTTATGGATAGCACTTTAATGGTGTTTAAAGCTGAAATGAACTTTTGGTAGCCTATTACAACTCGTTCTTAGCCCTGAAAATAAATAGTCTCATAAAATAACATAATCTTTATAACATTAAAACAGAGAGCTTTTTTCCAATGAATTCAGACAGGCTTATCAATTTTACGAGGTAAATTATAATAAATGAATTATGGCAACTCCAAGTGGACATAATAAAGGCAACATCACGCTTTATTTAATCATCACTAAAGAATGGGAGTCGAATGCTGATAATACATAGATTTCAAAGAAAATGTTTCACTCAGAGTATAATTAGTTTTATTGCCGTATGACATGACAAACTAACTACACCTTAATTCTTGCTCATAAACTTTTATACAAAAACAACACTGGCATTCTAATAATGTAGAACAAGAAAAGCCAACAACTTACAATTGAAGCTGGCATTGCTTTCCAGAGCATTGAAGATTTCGGGGTTTTTTCTCAGTTCCATCAGAAATGAAGAAACATGTCGCTCCAGATGGAACTTCAGAATCAAAGTTGACGAGGATGGAATTCACCTTCAAAATGAAGCAATGGCAAAAATAAACTTGTTACTATTGACGTAGCCTTCCCTTTTCAACCCTCAGTGTATGTATGAAAATATGAGTGATGACTTAGAACAATTTTCAGGAAGCCAGACATTCTCTTTCTAAGAATATATGTAATCGCTGAATCTGTTGTGAAGGCACAGAAAAGATATTCAAGTTTTAACTTGTAAGGTAAAGAAAAGGCTTATGGTTTCATTAGTATACTAAAAGTGCTAAAAGTACATGCTTAAGCCTCTATCAAAAGAAAATCTAATGCACAGATCCAACACACCCACAATAGTAAATTAAGTTCTCTAGTTCCTGATTATTAGCACCTGATCTATTCAACTAATCATTCCGTATTTTTCCTAAACTTAGCTGTAGACTGTTCTTTTTTTCAGGAGGATGGGTGAGGAAAATATTTTTTACAAGTACCCAGTTATAAAGACCGTCCTTCTAAGTCATTGCCACCATTTCTTTAAGCTAGTTTCTCATCTCTTCTGTCAACTCTGATCTTTTGACAAGAGAGGTGACTTATGAGAATGATATTCAACTTAATCACTTCCTCATTACGTGCAAAAATATTTCTTTTAAAAGCTCACCTCATATGAAAGGCGTAAATCAAGCATTATAGTAATAGCTCCTTCCTCTGAAGAAGCCCATTTTGTGCTGCCATCATCATCAGTTAACACATCAATACTGCGGAACTTGAAGGAAGTGTTGAAGCGTGGGTATAAGGAGACACCATTGGTGCAAAACAAAGTATCAGTTTCGTCCAGATCTGGATACTCATTTAAACACCGGCACGACTCCACTTGTGGAAACATATCCCACAAGCCAGAATCGAAGTATTCGATTTCTCTGCAACAAAACAACAACAATAACCATTATTTTCAATTCAATCAAGTGCCAGTTCAGAGTTCTAATGTAATGATGACTAAATCATGAATGAGCGAGACACATCATCATTACTGGGGAACAAACTGCATTTCATTAACACAGACAAGTTCATTTCTAAAAATGTTCTTTCAAGAGTATTTCAGAGTATAGACTTAAAGGGCAATAGACGCTTCAACAAGATGTAGAACTGAATCTCACGGAATCTATGTTCTTTCTATACCAGAAAGATAAAATTTCTATTCCTCTCCACCACCCCCACCAAACTGCCGAAAAAGAAAAAAAATTACTCCCTTAAAAAAGAAAGCCAAGCTATCGAGCAAAACCATACAAAGAAACAAACAAACAAATGCAGCCAAGGAGGGATGATCAAAAGAAAAACTCAGGACACAAGGGCAATCAGAAAAACAAAAATTAGCAAAAAATAAACAAAAACGATAAAATAGCTATTAAAAACACAGAATACTTTCTCGTGTAGAAGCATTAAAAAGTTAATAAATAGTGTATGAGTTAATTAGCTAAAACAATATCATCTATACCAAGCACTGTGACCTTCACAATACCTTGAAGTCAGTGCATCCACGTAGTAGCGAACATCATACAAGTAGTATTCATCTCCCAAAGAAGGAACTGAAAAGTACAAAACACAGTTGAAAACATGAGTTCTTACATCCAGAAGAAAGGAACAGTATAGAAACACCAGAAACGTAAACGTCATTAATTGTGCATTTCCTTGGGCGCAAAATAATATTTTATTATGTGGTAAGGAACGAAGATCATAACATTCTATACACATTGATCTTCTCAATATCAGATTTTCTTAAAAACCATTAAACTGTCCTACAACAAAAATACACATTCTCCCATACACACACACTCCCACACAAACACACATGCACACACATCATGCACATGCACACACACACATACAAACACACACACACACACACACACA
>NW_004797276.1:1577475-1579100 GCF_000002075.1 Aplysia californica
CTCTCTTCTGCGCGTGTACGCGCACGCATCTGCCTCTGTGTGTGTTTGTGTGTGTATTTGTGTGTGTGTGTGTGTGTGTGTGTGTGTGTGTGTGTGTGTGTGCGTGCGTGTGTGCGCGCACCGCGCGCATATGTGCGAGCGTACGAGTTTGAGTGCTAGTGCACATAATATCTCTCGAGCTTTCATGAACATATGGATGAGTTTTGCAGTTAACACTGCAGGTACGTGCTTGTGACAGTCATTCATATTCCAATACACGATAATCAAATGACCAAAGAAATGATGATCATAACAAAAAAGGCATACCCTCAGAGTGATGAGCACCCAGTCGTCATGGCCTAGCCTGTTATCCTGCACACAGAGACTGTCCACACATAAAGAACTGCCACTGACACGGACATGCAATGACCCCTTTGACAGCTGACGCACCTCCAACACCGAGCTGTCGACATTCGACGAAATAATGTGATAATAAGAACAGAAACATATGGGGTAAACACACATACAAACACACACACACATGCACGTATGCACGCACGCGCGCACACACCACACAAACACAAACGCACACATACACACACATACACACACACACACAAACACACACCACCCATTCATACACATACACACACATATAAACAACACACACACACACACACACACACACACACACACACACACACACATGTAACATGCCACTTTCATAGGAAGAATCCTAATATACATCATGTCTTCCATCGATATGTTAGGTTGTTTGACACTCAAAAGAGCCGGGATAGCAGTAAGAAACGAACGCGATGCTTTAATCACTTTTTTTTCCTATAGGCCTATACTCTATTAGTTCATTTGAGGCAGAACAGGTAGCACCCAAAATCACAAATAAATCATCATTATACAAATAAGAACATGTTGAATTTATCCCTACTACTAAATCCGAAACAAGAAGTCAGTTATTCCAGCCCTTACATCATCATCGCCATCATCATCATGATTGTTGCTCTCTTTACAATAACCACCATTCTTCTACTTTAAATCATGATTTAACTGTGAGCCCAAATAACACTGTCAGAAACTCGTTTCCAGCTCGAAACACAAAAATAAATTGGCCAGTCCAGGGTATAACCAAAAACCCACCACGTTGAAGAAAATCATAAGTATGGTTTAAAACAAACTGAATGCCAAAACCCGAGTGAAATACAGTATTTCGAGTATGTATGCGTCGAACTTTACTTCGTTTTAATTTGATATATTAGGAGGGTTGCCTTATGAAGTTGATAATAAAAGATACAGCAATAGGAGGGTGGTCTTTCTAACAGATCTTTAATTTGATGGAAATCGTTAGAAAACACCCGCTTCCGACTATTTTTTACAGCGCTGTTGGTTCCGAACTCGACCAAAAAGTGTAAAAGATTGCACTTCAAATCCAGCTAGCTTTGAATAAAGCCTCTTTTCTGTTCTCGGACAAGTACACACACAAACACACACACACACACACACACACACACACACACACACACACACACACACACACACACCCACACAGACACATATACAAACACAAAATATACACTGACAGTACACCACACACACACACACACACACATACACACACACACACACACACA
>NW_004797276.1:1579200-1580429 GCF_000002075.1 Aplysia californica
AACACACATACACACAGACAAATGCATGCATACATACACATACACACACACACACACACACACACACACACACACACACGCTGAGTTGATTAATCAAACAAGCCGTATATATCTCACCAGTTGCCGCATACAGCCCTAAGCCAGAAGACCAGACTGAACACATCTCCAACAGGGTCTTTCCTCTTCACAAAGCAGGCTGCTAGTCCATCCGCACTGCCGTTGATGGCCAGCGTCTTGTCGCTGTTGTGGCGAGCGAGCGTCGAAGGTGGCGAGGTGGGCGTCTTGTCCACAACCTGACAACCCTCATGATCATCCGCCGGTTCCCAGTCTCCAAGCGGGTACTCCACAGCGGGGAAGCCTCCACGGCCGTTACAGGATACGACCTCGGAGCAGAATCCGTCCTTGTCACATGACGATGTGTTGAGAGTGCTTCGACAAGCCAGCTCATCCTGACAGAACTGGGAGACGTTGATGGAAGCCCGTGTGATCAGTTCTACCTCGCCATTCGACACCGGCGTGAAGGAGCTGCCACAAGGTGTGGAGTACAGAAGTAAAGAACAAAGCAGCACAAATAGAATCCTCAAATACATATTGCGTGCAGCGGGGTTCTCGTCCTTTCACGGATCACGTTTCTGTCGCGAATCTGGAAGCCACCACAATGCTGAACTTTCTACTTTCTGTTGCCTAAACGACGGTCAGTATCGGGTAGCTTCATCCATTACACTGCTGCTCTTTCATCCAAGTTCGCCCTCACCATGCCTTCCGTCACTTGATATAAACCTCATAGTCCTGTCTGTGGAATGATGGAGATAGCAAAATATATGTCAAAATGGAAAGTTACTCGTATATCATTTGCCATAAAGGCGAGAGACACTTCTTATAGGTTTTGATCGGCTGCAGGCTGCCTCAAGCCTAAGAGTGAGCTGTAAATTGAAGTTCCACAAAATAATATAAAGAATAATAATTATAAAGCTGCTGTATACAAAAAAAAACATTTACTGGACCAAGCACAAAGAGCATTATGCCCAGTAAATCTGCATTTAGAGAGACTGTTGTAACATTAAACCTAAAGTACCTAAGTACTGTTTCGTTTGTAAGGGATTAAACGAATTTAGAAAACAACCCCCCCCCCAAAAAAAAAAAAAAAAAAAAGCAAAAGAAGTTTTTTTGTTCTTTTAAAAAAAGGATGGCAGTATGACGACTCACACATGAAATCCTGTTAAGCTATA
>NW_004797276.1:1580529-1581540 GCF_000002075.1 Aplysia californica
GTTTTGTTTTCTAGGGGAGGGGGTGTAATGGTTTAGTTTTCGGGGGGAGGGGAGTGTAGAGCTTTTTAATTATTTTTTGCGGGGGGAGGGGGGGATTGAGAAAAACTTATCTTGATTGTTATCCTCTCCTCTCCCACAGAAATGCTATCCCTTAAGTTTGCTGGCCTATTTTTTTAATACGTGTGTCTCTTCTCTATCTACCTCCTAACTCACTAGGCAATTGTATAGGTATAACACTATAACACTATAGTCAAGTTGATCTCCATTTTTCCATCTTTCTCTTTTTCCTACTTTTTCTCTATGTTTGTCTACCTTTTCCTCATTACCCTTCTTCTTGTCTTCTTTCCTCATTTTCCACCAAGGTTTTGGTCATAAGCATGCATATTTGTACACACCTTAAACAAATTTATATTCTTTTAGATTCGTAAATATAATATTACAAAATGCAGGAATACCGCACTGTCACACCAAAGAACTTCTGTGAACAATTTAACGTGACTTGAAATTAATCGTCCTTACCACAGATAGCACCAACGAGTCTAAAACAATTTCTTCTTATCTCCCGGAACCAGGGCCGCATTTATTCATTTACATCGTCCCAAGCCTCTCTATTTATACTTCTGATACAATGTGTTTTCATTTCTCCTTTCTGTTACCCATAATGTAAAGCAGCATGGCGGAGTAAAATAACTGTATGCATGTGCTATCCGATACCTCTTTGCGGAAAGATCATAGGCTAGATATGGCTAGGAAAAAAATTACGTTAAAAGACTTGAAAAATACAACTGAAAATCTGTAAATGAAACCGAAGAACATGCAAACATACGTTGGTCTGGTTTATTGCCTAAGTCAGATGAGGTGACGTACTGGACAGTGGTCAAGGAGATTCATGACATTAGTACCTGTGTTTAACATAAACAGATGGACACCATATTGGGAGACAGAAAGAGGGAAAGACAAAAAAATGGGTGACATTTGGCTTCAATAACTAAGGCAGAAGGGATTTGGGGG
>NW_004797276.1:1585443-1586625 GCF_000002075.1 Aplysia californica
AGGGGAGTAGGCGTGGGGAAGGGGCGTGAGGGTCGAAGAAAAGATACGCACTGTTGAACTTTTTAAAGAAAGGAAACACAAAGGTGAGGTAAAATCTTTTTAAAAATTCTGTACGAGAAAACGTGAGAGGGAAAACTATTTATATTTATAGAAAGAACTTTTGTAATGAACTTGAAAACATTTTAACATGGCGTGATGCAGAAACATGAGTACCAGGAACGCAATACGTTCGGGATAAAGGTTGGGGGATAAGGTGCTTTTTCCTGAAAAGTCTGACATCAGCATTACCTGACTATAACCTACATTCCTAACTTATACAGTATCCAACTAAAATTATTCAGACTTGCCTCGCTTGTTAAATGACAGATCTAGGGAGTGTTCTGAAAACGTGTCCATGCATGGGTGTAGTTTGTTACTCTTTGTTGAGGGGAATCAAATTCATCCACAACTAGCTAATTTTCGCTCGGTAAACATTGTTTCAATTAGCTTCCCATTTCTAATATTTGTTTTCTCTATGCTTCCCTCCAACAAAGAGTAACAAACTACACCTATGCATGTACACGTTTTCAGAACACTCCGTAGATCTGTGTCATTTCACAACGACTGAGACATTCCCGTCGAGGAAACCACGCCTCTGATTCTCGGAAAAAGAAGCAGCGGAACCAAGAAATTCTTCTAGTCGAAAGCGTTAAAAATATATGGACTTGTGTGATAGGTATGCTACCGTGAAACCATGTACATGCACTATATATACTATAAGTAAGAACGTTGAGCGGCATTTATTGACAGTTCACCAAATAACAATAATAGCCTATAACGCACATCCCCGCTCAACATACAGTTACTAGTTCCATGGCCTTTACAATCTATAAGGGCCTATTATGTAGCCTCTGCAATCAGAATTTCCCAATACAGACACGCAAAAAGCCACATTTACAGGTATTAAAAAAAACCCTAAAACAATAAAAACTAAATGATAAATAGACAAAAACTTAAGACCAATATCGTATTATTATAAGCCAGATTTGATGAGAACCACAGTTATGCGAAAGGTGATTTTTTGACGCCTCTGAAATAGGACGACCGGAACAAGTAGCTTTATTGAGGAGAACAAGTAGCCTTATTGGGGAGTGACAACGAAGTTATACCTGAAGAGTTGCACCAAAGATTCTCTGGTAGCCC
>NW_004797276.1:1588504-1589540 GCF_000002075.1 Aplysia californica
ACACACACACACACACACACATACACACACACACACTTTCCTTACCTCTCTATTTCTCTCTCTTTCTTTATATATCTCTCTCTTTCTCTTTCCAAAATGTAGGTTGTCTTTTATTACTCATTTGGATCTTTGATACAATCTGAGTATTTTCTTAGTCACACTGCATTTGGAAGTTCTTTCAAGAACACCCTTATTAAATTCAGACTTGGTGTATCCCAAATCCACTGTCACGGATAATTATGTTTCATTACCAACTGTTTTCCCATCCAGGGGACACAAAAAGGATCCTGATTCCCATACACATTAGTCTTATCTTGACATGTAGCCTCTACACCACAGACGCCGATAATTTTGCTGAGAACATACGAGAAAAGGATAAAGTATCGACAGAAAACTATTCTAGTTTTATGGAGAAGTTAGAAATGGATACTTCATCATATAGCTGAACAACAGCACGCTTTCAATAGAGGGGACGTGAGATAAAGTTGATTTTTAGTAATTTTAGATAATGCTCAAGGAAGTGGCATTTCTCTGAACGCCGGAGCCCCCCCCAACTCCCTCCCCAGCTCCGTTTATACATGTTATGCAAACATGAAACGTATAAATAAACAAACACGCACGCACGCACACACACACATGCACACACACACACACACACACACACACACACACACACACATCAAATACTCTTGCCACTGCTCGGAAACATTAGCTGTAATAATGCCTCTTTCATATTATAAGCACACAATCAAACTACAAAGAAATTTAAGCGGGCTACACAAACGTACAGGCGCTGCACAATTCTCGAGGCGAGCGGCCAGCAACAGGACCAGGATGGTCCTGATAATTAATCAAATCTTGTCTCAGGTGTAGTCCACGTTGTTCACCTGAGCCAGCCGTTGACCGTGGACGGACACAGAAAGACGTCAACAGCGGTGAAACGCACTCTCGACTACATTCTCAGATACAGAAGAAGAATAGAACGACAGAATGATTTTTTCCCAGAGAGAGAGAGAGACAGAGAGAGAGAGAGAGA
>NW_004797276.1:1591409-1592732 GCF_000002075.1 Aplysia californica
CCTCTCTCTCTCTCTCTCTCTCTCTCCCTCTCTCTCTCGTACACAAGCACATACACACACAAACACACACATACACACACAAACAAACAAACAAATCGTACTCTTTTAAAAATATAATAAAAGCTATTTGAGACAACAATCTGCTAAATTTCACAAAAACTAGTAATGGATGACTGAATCCTCAAACAAAAAACTATCTCAAGTGTGGGCATCATTTTCCCTCCTTCGTAATATGTGATTTGTAATTAATGTGTATCAACAAGGGCTTTATAACGTATTTCCTTTTACACCTTGAGAGGCGAAGAAACAACCGCATGAGGGGACAGGCATGCCTTTGCACGACGTTAAATCGATACTCCTGTTGCAATCGTTTGAGACTAATATCGTATAACACGAACGCCTACATGAAGGCAAGTCAATAAATGGACCCGATAATGTCAAAGTTATTACATACGTGTTCTTGAGAGCTTCGGTGAGTGTGTCTGCATGCACGCGCTCCATTGTGAACCTGTGTTTGAGTCTGTGCTCGTTTGTACGAGCCTGTGCGTATAACATAGCTATTTGTATGCTCACGCATGCGCGCGCGCCTGTGTACTCGCGTGTGTGTGTGCGTGTGTGTGCATGTGTGTGTGTGCGTCTGTGTGTGTGTGTGTGTGTGTGTGTGTGTGTGTGCTTTTAGGTAGTGAGTGTGTATATGCGCTTGCGTGTGTGTACGTGCGTGTGTACGGGTGGCTGTGCGTGTAATGATAATATTTCATAGCGTGAATACATGCAGCTGTGCATGTGTCAGCGTGTATGTTGGCTTGGGAGCGTAATAAATAGCCAACTTAGCCCCCTTGGGCGTGAGTAAGTAAAAATAACATGATTACAGAAATATCGAAATAGATAAGGTCCTTTCTGCAACTGACCTCACCTGAAGACCTGAAGACATAACACAATCGATTGATCAGGTGAGCTTGGGCTTCGATCCCTCCACCTGACAGCACCAACACGGCTAGGCGAACTCGGCGGCTTCACCGATCAATACCTCGGACACGGATGGCACTCGGAGCATAGCGGTGCAAAATCAGGATCTGGACGAGAACCTACGACACAGGTCGGGCTGTGTGTGCAACAACAGAAATACTCTATTATATATCTGGGTTAACCACAGCACACCATGAGCTGTCAATTCTGCGGACGATTCTTGGAATACGCATACACCGTAGATCGGTATTAAGATCATTATTGTTCGAAGTGTTTATGTAGAACAATCGGAGGATACAGATCACCTTTTCTAGGAAACCAAAGCTAAAAGCAAACGAACAGTATACCATATATATA
>NW_004797276.1:1592832-1596607 GCF_000002075.1 Aplysia californica
AGGGGGGGGGTGACCAACGACCGGGGGAGGAAAGACCTGGGGGAGGAAGGACCTAAGACCTTTAGACTTAAGCATTGGAAACTTCTAGAGTAAACGTTGGGTTGTGCAAAGACGGGAAGCATAAAAGCAGTCACACTTGTAATCAACGAGTGTGTGATAGGCCTAGTTCCAAGATTTTACTTTGATAGCTCTCTGTTCGAGGGATCAAACGATCGCACGGTATCAGCATCTCGTTAACCTTTCAAATTATTATGAAGTAATGCTCTGACCACACCCCCTATTCCTGTATTTTTAAAAAAAAGTATGTTTTACGCCCCCATCGACGCAATTTAGATAATTTAAAGGGCAGTGTACAACCCTAGGCTACCTGTATGGACCATAACCGTCGCTGAATGTTGGTATGCGACACCCAAGCAGGAAGACAAAGACGCTCGAAAAAGATTCTTTTCACTCAGGAATCCGACTCGAGTCTCCTGCGCTCGACGACGAAGCAACAAACTGCAACGCCACAAGCAGCCATAATATAATTTTTTTTTTAAATGCGGTCAAAAATTCGTAGCGCAACTTATTGTCAAATATCTCCTCAGCTATTGAACATAAACTCTCCAGCTTTTGCACAGTGACTTGTATCAATTTGTCTTAACAGATCAATATTTTTGTAAACACCTGTTAACTGTATTCTATAAAATTTCTGAATAAATACTAGTCTAAAATCCCAGTGGGTGGTTTCTACTGATTTAAAAAAGTTTACAGCAGGGATGATATCGCTTTTAAAAGCAAGTCCGTCATTTTTTTTTTCTAATCGTGAGATTATCTTTATTAAACGCATGTTTTTTTTTATCTTTTAGAACAAAAAGTGTTCACTACAACATTAATTTCTTGTAACTACTTTTGCCACTAAAAAGTATCATTGGTGATCTGTGACATAGGCTATATGCGTATACAAAATGTTTAGGCTTACGAGAAGTGGAAAGTGCTGTGAACAATCATTTTCCGCGTGAAGGAGATTTGTAGTTTATATAAATCATTGAAGAAAAGTTTTTTTAAAAACCTAGCCTCAACTGAAGTGGAAAACTATGATTAAGTTAAGACAAATTGAGACAAACTGCTATGCAAAGTATGGATGACACTCAGGCGCGGTTCGTCCATAGAGCACGGTCGTGCAGTGCCCCCCAAATTTTTTTAATGTTCATGTTCTATTACGAAAAACACCCGCAAACATGAAATAAAAGAAGTCAGACACAAACACTAGCCAAATATAATATCAAAGCAAGGTCCTCACTGGCGCTGTAACTGTCATTTCAGTGTCAAAAGCGTCGTAAAACCTCTACTATACAATGCCAGTCCAACAGTGGCTATCTGACCTATAAATCGCTCTTTGGGATAACCCAAGCGATGACGACACTCGTTGCGAGTTTGGCGGTACATTAATATTAACAAGACGGCACATCTCAAATGTGCTCCCACGAAACATAGCCCACAGTAGGAAGTCTAAAAATAAACGCGATAGACTGCACACTATTCAATGCCAAAATTATGCGATCCTCGGAGCAATCCAGCGGAGTGCTCAAGTGAATTGTGATTGGTTCATTGTCTTGTCACTATTTTAAACGACTCTGTGACCGTAAACCTGAGGGAGGTGAACATGACATACTTAAGTCACCGCCCTATGAGTTGTGCCTTTGAATAGTTTTGTAGTGGAGTGGTGAAAGTTATTGCTCGAGTGTTCAGTTCCAATGCAGGATAAAGAAATTGATGTTAAGCTAACAAACAGATTTAGTTCTAGAAATCAAAGCGACCAGTAGAAAGAATGAAAATAAAAGCATAAGGTCCTCCGTCACCAACCCAAAGACCCTACCATCCCATTTACTATGCCCTTGACTATCTTCAATCTGCTGTTGCTTTATTGTGCACGCCCACTTTTTAGCCCCACGAGCCGCCCCTGATGACATTGCCTCACCCGTGGCCCGTGAAACAGATATTTGAGGATAAGTTGCACCACGAATTTTTGACAGCACTATAATAATAGTAAGCGTTGGATAGTTCCGAGATTTTACATTATGGGACCAAAGTTCAAGGCTCATAAAGTCTGTGATAGACCAACCTTTCAAACTATGAAGTAGCGTTCTGATCACACCTCCCTATACATGTCCGGCGTGAGTAACAATTAAAAGACAAATTGGGCAGCGCAGTACCAGGTGGAACAACACACGTGATCATCTAAGATCACAAGTACAGTATAATAATATGTGATAATATTATTTCTAAGATGAGTCTTCACTGTATTCTATCTTTCCTTCAGTCTTCAAGATCGTTCTCAACAGTTTCTCATCACACAACAACAGACCCCAGTTTTGGAATCTGATAAAGGCCACTCATCCCGTCAAGATTTTTCTGGCTACCGTAACACAATTTTATTACAGCATGGTAATATAATAGTCTTTTGTATGTATTTGGAAGAACAATGATGGCATCGCCCCAAACTCACGGATTCTGCAATGAGTATGCATTAACAGGGGACATAACATAGTTGTTGTCATAATAACATGAATTTATAGGTTATCTACCCTATCTCCCAAACGAAAATTGTTCTTTGTTCAAACTCTACGGCTTAATATAATAACTTCTTGTTCAGATCAGGTGTTGTACTTTTGGTATGGTTCGTCTTAAAAGAAGCAATGTGCTTCAATCATTGGCAATCTATTTCTCCCTCTAGGTAAATCACACGTTTAAAAACTATTTTCCCCGACGCCGTTGTGACAAAGAGTTCCGGAAACTCAAATCCTGAGCAAGTTTAAAAGGAATTTAAAATAGACAAAGTCAGGCGGTTTACTTAGGCAGAACCACCACTCTGGTGTTCAGCAGAGATAGGTTTATACTACGCGAATAGGACTGTTTCCTTTTATGTTTCAGTTTATAGGCCTACAGATCCATGGAACCCCCCCCTCCCCCCCCCCCCCCCCACACCTACCCTCTTACTCCCGCCTCCTCCTCCCCTTCCACACAATCATCATGGTTTCCACCCTTATCGTTGTTATATATACGGCAACATACCATACATACGATCGAGAAAAGAAAACCAGAGAGTACAGCGTGAACAGCAATTAGACAGATTATAGTCATTACAACAACAACGGCAGAAACAGAAAAAATAAAATTAATACAAATAAAAAAAAGAAACAGGTCTGGAACGGACAAAACAGAACTAACATCCAAAATGATTCATGATTACAGAAAACAGCAACTATTATAAACTAAGACATAATTTTACACACTTCCCATTGTTAAACAACAGACTAGGTAAAAAAACACTATAAGGGTCAAAGGAAAGCTTTTGTGTGATTGTGACACTTACGGGAAGCAAACGAACAGCACTGCAATAAGTTACTCAACATCTGTTTTGCTCATACTTGAATCTAACGCCTTGCTGGATAGGCCCTCAGATGTTTTACGCAAAGTAAACACGCGCGTACGTACGCACGTACGTACACATACGACACACACACACACACAGTCTCAGAACGAAATGACATTTTAAATTATTAATATTACTATTCTTGAGGAGCGCTCAAACGGGTGGATTTGCAGGCTGGCGCAGAAGTCTGTTCGTGTGCATGCAAGTGTGAACGATGAGTAAGTGAGTGACCGCGTGTGATCATGTTTTGTGTAATTGTGGGGCAAAGTACTTGTCACTTGTGTGTGTGTGTGTGTATGTGTGTGAGTGTGTGTGTGTGTATGTGTGTGTGAGTGTGTGTGTGTAGGTGTGAGTGAGTGT
>NW_004797276.1:1596707-1597743 GCF_000002075.1 Aplysia californica
CCACACACACACACACCAGTCTCTGGCAGGAAGACAATCAAAGAGGAAATTTCCAGGCCGGATGAGAAGATCACCCACAATGACTTCATTTACACCTGCCTGCAGCTTCCGCTTGTTACTCAAGGAAGTAATCAATGGCGTTACACTGGTCTTCGGCAAATATATTTATTTTCGTAACAATGCAGCCACCCTTCAAAATGTGAGAAATAAAACAAACTTCATAAACACTGCACATTCGGTTAACATCTAGGCGTATCTGTGATACATGCAACACATTTTTTTGGGTTCTTTTCGTCCAACAACAAGTAAACTTAACATACAAATACAAATAAACAATTAATCATTATGTAATAAAACAGCTACTTACACGATATCGAAAATCAAGTCACCCAAACAAACCAGGAATTAGAGTTAAAAGCTGTGAGACAGAGTCTTGGCAAATAACATTCAGGACACATTAACTTGAAGGTAAGAGAAAACTGCTTCAGAACAGAAGAGTCCCACGTACAAGAAAAAGTTGCACCCTTGTCATAACAAAATGACATTGACACCACCGCATGGCAAGCGCAGCCCAGGAGGGATCTCATTGTACCCCCCCCCCCAAAAAAAAAGACATTAGGAGAAATCCCAAAGATAAACTGTAGCGCAGGGGTTAAACTGTGAAAAGACGATTAGGGACGACGAAGAGACAGATCAACAAACTGTGGTAAGACTACCGGTGCGCTGAACTACGAAAACCAGACGAGCGACCGTTGGTCTCAAGTTATAAACAAACACAACACGCAAGAACAAACACGGAGGCTGACACTGGCGGGCGTACACAGCAGGGGACTAACGTAAAGGTATATATTGCGACAAAACTCATTTCGGGGAACTTACTTAACTGCATTTTTGTTCTGAGCCACATTCCAGACATCTTTCTCGGGGATTTTATACCAACGAGTGTGGTACTGGTTAGTGTGTTCGGGTTTTTTGTAACCAGATCTGACCTCTGGAATGACTGCCCCCCCCCCTCTCTCTCCTCTTCTGTGTTTCT
>NW_004797276.1:1598680-1602589 GCF_000002075.1 Aplysia californica
GAATTCCGATAACAACATGGTCTCGAATGATCGATCCTCGAAAGGATTATAATTTATTGAACTACGGTTTTTAAAACAACCCCGCAACAAAACAACAACAACAAAAAACAACCCAACAACACAAAGCTACTTCGTAAGATATTAGACATGTATTTTGATAAGTTTTAAGGTGTTCATGGGTAGTTATTTTCATGTAGAGAACATTAGTACATAACATACTATTTATATTGCTGTTTGTCTTTTATTTTTTCCCTCTTTGTTGTGTTTTAATTTGTTAGTGTGTTGCATTTTAAAAAAATGTTCTAATGTGTTGTTTTTCTAATTTTTTTTGGGTGTTTATACAGCGTAATGTCATTTAATTTGATGCTGTTCCTACCCTATTAAAAATATATAAATGTGTTATGTTAGAGTTGCGTGTCTCCGCCAAAACCGAATAATGACACTGCACGTCCCTTGTGTGCAATTCCATAATTTACGTGTAATATCCTGTAGGCCTACTTTTTCTGAAATTACACACGTTTAGGGTTAAAACGGCCAATCTTCGGATAGGTGGACACGCGCCTCTATTTGTTAATTTTTGTGGTTATTTATTCGTGCTGTTCTAATTTTGAATTCATTCTGTTGTGAAACCTTTATTTTTATAGTTTTTACGCTCTGGGTGGCTGCAAATGATTCTGGATTCTTAAAACAGAGCACAAGAAGTTCTGGTGCTTTAGATTATTACCTCTATCAACATATAGCTATATACGTCTTCACAGAGAGTTGAAAGCTTGAAAATTAATTACACCTTTTGCCACTTTTTACAGCGAATTATAGGCGATTTCCAGGTTGAGAACCATAGATACGGGGTGCATAGAAGCGGAACCAATAAATTGGAAAAGGAATATTCATCCGCAGAGAAGAAACAAGCTAAAACAGCACCTGAACACGGATGGTGGGTGCCTCTACAAATAAATCATTGATGGTCAAGGTCAAATTGTGAGCCTTTGGCTAAAACAGCACCTGGACACGTATGGCAGGTGCCTATATAAATAAATAATCATTGATGGAAATTGTGAGTCGGTTCGAAACAAGCTTCCTAGAGAAACTATTCAGATCTGCCGGATTCAAACTTTTTAAATTGCAATTGAAATTGATTTTTCGTAATAAATTTCCATTTAGTGTAAAGGTAATTGCTTCACAACAATTTGAAATGTTATCGATAAAATCAAATCATATTCTCGCAGCATATTTAGATTGTGACAAAAAAAGAAGAAAAATCTTCTGAAATTTTCAGTACCGGTTCTGCAAACATAATGAGGGACATTTTAAATTTTCTTTGAGGAAAAGTTGGGTTTGACCAATTACAACTACATGACATTGTGTATTTGAAGTGGAAGCTGGTATTCCCCTAAGGGGTGGAGTTATCCTTCCGAATGTTGTGTCTTGCCGTGCAAAATGTGGGAAGTAGATTAAAAAAAAAAAAAAAAAAAAAAATCCGATTTCATGCTTTCCTGGTCATCTTTCATCTCGCAGCTTTATCAAATAAGTCTGCCAATAAAAAAAATAATGAAAATACACGCGGTGAGTCAATTGCAACACAACCTGAAAGATTTAAAGTTAAAGAAGGATATTTGTGCTATCCGGTTCCCGGGGGCTCTCGTGGAAAAGAGGTTAAGGTGTTGGCCTCTCACTCAAAGGTCCGGGGTTCGAATCCAGGTAGCGACCGAAAAATTTTCTTCTTTAAGTTTGACTCCTTTCCCCTCCTTTCCTGCTCTCAAACTATATTCTGTCGTTTGCTTTCGTCTCCTCTTTCTGTCTCAACCCCCTCATCTCCTTTGTCCCCTCTTCTGGGCTCCTGATTCTTTCTACAGCTTTTCAAGTGCTACTCCTTGGCTTCTTCTTACTGCTGTCTTTCCGCCACACCCCTGATCTTCTGGTGGGAGAGATCTACACCTAGCCTTCTCGGACAAGGGCGAAAAATCTCGGAGGGCCCGTGAGCAATTTGCACACGTTAAAGATCCCTTGGTGGTCTAAAATCGATAACAGTAGGCTTCGGCCGCCACCCGGGCAAAATTCAAAATTTCCTACCTACTAAAAAAGTTTAATGTGTCCCGCGCGCTCATATGACCTTATGCAGTTGCGAGCGCCGTAAAACACTTACAAAAACAAAAGAAGCATAGATCTAACTGGTTCCCTCGGGCACAATAACAAGAGCAAGACAGTGAGAGAAAACAGGAAAAAGAACATGCCTTTTTGCAGGCTCTATTTTAAAAGTGTCAGACACGAACAGAATGAACACGCCATACACACTCAGTATATAAACATTTCCCACTTCCATTATTGGACAAAGACTGGCCACCATATGCTAGCCATAAGCTGTAGCCTACACAGACATCAAATTTAATGGTCACCCGATTAATCCCTGTTATCAGCAGATATTGCTTGAATTCTGTTCTACTGTGAATAGAGAATGAAAACTTGGCGGTGTTATAATTACTTATTGGGGGATAGCAATGCGCCCACAAATTTTCTGTAGGAGGAATTATGACATCGTGAGATATTTCCCTAAGGTGGACATCTCAAGGACATTGGACGCAGCTTGATAAAAAAAATACACTGTAAAACTCTCTTAATCTTTATCAATGACTTTAAAAAAGTAGAAGAGTATTCTTTCACTTGCGTAGATTAGGTGCGGCACTTGCGATCTGTTTCACTTATTGCGAGCTATTTCTCCCTCTAGGTCAAACACACATTTAAAAACTCTTCTTTCCCCGCGACGACGTTGTGTCAGGAAATTTCGGAAACACAAATCCTGTACAATTTGTTCTGACAAAATAGGAGTCAGAATGACATTGAACCCCCCCCCCCCCCAAAAAAAAAGGTCTTGCTTGAATGATTGTATCCTAAACACATTTTCAGCAAAATTCGACAAGTGCTTTCTCAAATTTAACGAGACAGAGCCGAACTTGAACAAACACTGGGTAAAAATAGACAGGGTACAGAAAGTCTTTGTTCTTAGGGATAATTATCGCTGCTTACGACAATGATATTGAATAAACAAGTGGGCCTAAACATTCAAAAGTAAAAATTTCATAGTAGGTGTACATGTTCTCTTTGTCCACCCCCCCCCCCCCCCCCCCCATTCACCACATGTTTCTTAAATGATAGTGCAACCCATTATTTTTCTCTTTGTAGGCTACACAGTATTTCTATTATTTCGCCGACTTCCTCGTTCAGTGGGCTAGAATAGCTAGTCAGCGAATCCGCTCACAGGAATTAGAAGTTCTATCTAGAATACCAATATTGCTGAAAAGGAGGTTAGATTCTACGTATATCAACATCATTGTACTGGGTTGATCAATACACCGCTGTATATTATAATTACTTACGAAAGTGTAAGCAAATATTTTCTTTGGTCTGTACAAACAATCACTGTCTCAGACATCTCGCAAATTAGGACAAGTCGCCAATCTTTCAATGTGTGTAAACGAGTGACTATGTCTGAACACTCATATTGTTAGTTGCTTCCGATGAGAAGTTTCAAGGCGAAAAGTCGTTCCTTTTTACGGTACACATTTGATAAAGTAAGCCTATATTATAACAATTTCTATCTGGTTCGTGGAGATGGTTTTAAGTATTTAAGATTTGAAAAATTAACCTACACATTATTGTATTAGACAGCAAAATTAATACAGCTTTATTTTTTTTGCTCTCTCGTTCTGCACTTCTGTTACAATTTGGAACTTGTTTTTGTAGAACCTTTTACATTACACGTAGGCTATATGTACGGGCACTAGGAAACAAGGATGGATTTGATTTTAACATTCAATAACTTTATTCCAAAACGCCTTTTTTGTTCCTTTTCTGTATACCTTCAGCACTTTGACAGCTGCTCCTGCCCCCCTTTCTCCCCCCTCTCACTTTCTC
>NW_004797276.1:1604509-1622117 GCF_000002075.1 Aplysia californica
CGCAAAAACTACGTCTAGTGGGTGACGTTGTTATAGCGTTAAATATCTCCGATTCTGTTGAAAAAGCGGACAAAAATTACGTGGCTTTGAATTAGGAATGAACACATCGCTTTAATTCCAGGAGACAAAACCAGTCAGTGCTATCGTGGTGGCTTAACAAGTCGATACCTCAAAATTACAAGGTTATACCTCCTCAAGCGCAACTTTTTCAGTTGGTTGGTAATTTTGAGTTTTGCCCTGGTGGCGGCTGAAGCCTACTCTTATCGATTTAAGACCACCAAAGGATCTTTAGCGTGCGCCACTTGCATCTCCGAAATTTTTTATCCCTCGTCCGATAAGGTTAGGTGTAGATCTTTCCTACTAGAAGATCAGGGGTGTGGCTGAAAGACAGCATTAAGAAGGAGCCAAGGAATAGCTAGTAGAGAGGCTGCAGAAAGAGTCAGGAGCCCAGAGGAGAGAACAAAGGAGATGAGGTGGTGGGGGGCAGAAAGAGGAGACAAAAGAAGACGACAGAACATTGCAAGAGAGCAGGAAAGGATGCGGAAGGAGACAATTTTAGAGAAGAAAATGTTTGGGTCGCTACCCGGATTCGAACCCGGGACCTTTGAATGAGAGGCGAACACCTTAACCTCAAGGCCACGAGAGCCCCCCTTAACGACTCCAATATTACGATTTCGATAGAGCAGATAGGACATTTGGTTTCTGATCTTATGGTCTTAGTAACTCAAAACGGCCAAAAATGTCAGATACAACTTTGCACTTCGTAATTCTGAAGTAAGGAAGTCGCTACCTTAGAATTACAAAGTTCTATCAGTACCTAGTTTTGAGAAATCTGACGTAAAAGCATTTGAGTTTCACAAGTCAAAGCTTTTTCGAATGCAATTCTTTGAATATCTTGATAACGACTCCGAATAATATTATTACAATTTTGATAGAGCAGATAGAGCAATTTGTTTCTGACCTCATGGTCTTAGTAACTCAAAGCGTCCAAAAATGTCAGATAGAGCTTTGTAATTCTAAGGTAGCGAAGTGTCTTTGTTTGTTCCTCCAGAGTCCCCGGGCTTGCACTAGGGAGGGGGCACCCTGGAGGAGACCACGCGATGCCGCCTTGTTGGCCACGCGGAGGCGCCATTATCACATTTTAGAAATATGGATTCGTCTAGCAATGTGTGTGTGTGTGTGTGTGTGTGTGTGTGTGTGTGTGTGTGTGTGTGTGTGAAGAAAGGTGCCAGTCGTGAGTAAAGCTATTTTTGAGCAGCGGCGTGAAAAGTTTTTTAAAAAAGCCCTATCTGGTCAAAATGTAGTTCCATCAGAAAAACCCCCACCTTTATACATTTCGTAATTCGATTTATAGAGAGGATTTTATAACAATTTAAGCCTAAATATTTTCTAATTAATTGTTTTGAAACATGTACTTGAAAAGAGGTTAAAATGTGATAGAAATTGGATTTACTCGTTACGTCAAAGACGTCATTCTCCAAAGGTTGTTTTTGTACGCTATGCTGACGATAACAGAACAGCTGATAGGACCTATTGTAGAGAGAGACCTGAGCAAAGCTAATCTCAGATTCCGAAAGGGAAGAGGAAACACGGATGCTTTATTCGCATTACGACAACTATGCGAGAAAACTATCGAACACAACAAAGAATCAGACATCGTCTTCATAGACCAGGAGAAAGCTTTTGACAGAGTAAACCATGCTAAACTCTGGAAAACACTTTAAAAGTATGGCGTCAGAGAACAACTGTTAGACAATGTCAGAGCTGTATAATACCAACTGCAGAAGCTTAGTGAGAACAAAGGCAATACAGACTAGTAGTAAGATCTGGAGTATGAGAGGAATGCGTTTTTATCGCTTTGTAATCTATATGGATTCACTAACTCAAGACGCAAACCAGAGCCTAGAAAGCCAAAATGAACCTCTATTTTCAGACGACCAATGTCTTATTCATCCAAACCAACAAACCTCCAAAATCACACTACCGAACTGAACTACAGCTGCGAGAAATTTGACATGAAAATAAGCTCATCAAAAACAGTGGTTAAGAAAGTGAGCCAAAACCATAGTCTTCTGAACATCCATGTTAAAAGTAAACAACTGAAACAGGTAAAGGAGTTTAATTATCTTGGCAGCACTTTTTCCGAAAACGGGTCCATAGACAGAGAAATAAAAATGCGAACTCAAAAAGCCAACGCTGTCACCTAGCAGCTCGCACCCCTTCTGTCTCATTCAAATATCTCCACGGACAGCTAACCACTTCAGTATTTATACCAACATAATGCTACTAGTGCCAGACCTGAATGTTAAGTAAAGCCCATGATAGCAAAATCACTGCATGCGAGATGAAATGTCTCCGCAATGATAATAGTTGAAACCTTGCCCAAAACACACAAAATCCTGACTCAAACCTGAACTGCAAATTTTACCCTAACCCTTAACCTAAACATAACCCCTCTTTAACCTGAAATCGAAGCTTTGTTGAGGTCTGTCAGACCCCATCTTGTTGACCAGAGCTATGCCTTGAGAAGCTGTGTGTGTACCGCTACCTGGAGAAAGGTCCCAATTGTCGGAAATTTTAGATTCTGAATAAGGGCATCGTACTGTAGCAAAGACAATCCTGAACAGGCTGATTAAAAAAAATATCTTGAGTAGTTTTAAAGATTCTATGCCGTATTTGGGGCTTACTTACTTTTACTTTTCACTTTTTCATCCTCTGTTGCCGTTAAGCGTCGAGGGGAGATGCAGTTTTTCTATGGTAGGTCAGTTCCACTGCTCTTCCAATACGGATATAATAATTTTTCAGGGTTTTCTTGACTCCTTCAATCCATATTTTGCGTGCCCTTCCTTTTCCTTTATAGCCTGGATGCTTGGTGTTATAGGTTCTCGAGGCTGGCGGGCTAAGTGACATTCGTAGCAAGTGGCGAAACCACAGATTATTCTGTTTTTCTATGGAATGCAGGCAGGACTCGGAGCCGATAGCTGCTCTTGCTTCTTCATTTCTCTGACAGTCTTCGTCTTGTGACTTAATTTGTTAATACGTGAGGCAGCGTGGTGGAATCAGGCTCTCGTCAATTTTTGGGCATATTGAGTTATTGGTATCATCTTAAAGCTTGTTCATTTGTCTTGCTTTCAATGGAAAAATATCCATCCATCTTCAATAGAAGTGGAGATGTTTTGGATTGAAGGAGGTGGGGTCACCTGGTTTAAGAGGTAAAATTAGCGAGAAAATGGCTGTCAATGCTCGGTAAATTCCACAGCTGGAGAGTCCATGGAAACTGTAAATTTATATTTTTGAGCCTTTAATCAACGTTTTCGGTGAAATCCTCAGAGGAATGTGTTTGTAAATGGACATAAAAGGTGTTGAGCCAAAAAACAAAATATTGATACAAATTGTTATGCAGGGAGAAAACTCTGTTTTCTTCGATTTCATTCTTTTGACGAGAGCCTGATTCCACCACGCTGCCTCACATATCATTAAGTTTCTGAGCTTTTAGATTTACAAAATTTGGAGTTAGCCCATAAGTAACTGGAATCAATTCCAACTGTATCTAGTTTAGTTGGTTTTTCTGTGGTGATGGCCTTCTGCGTTTTGACAGAGGATTTAACAGCAGTATGTATAGTACAGCCTGGCCTAAACGCTGGTAAAAAGGATGTAGATTGTCCAAGTACTTTTTGCTCCTTTCAGATCTTGACTTCCTTGATAGTATGTTCCAAAGGAAAGTCATTGTCAGTACGTTTGGAATCAAAGTAGGTGTAACGGTGTGTCTGACTGTTTCCTTTTATCCTCTGCTAGATCTCATAAGTAGTCGGCTACTGTTTCTTCAACCTGCATTGCTACCGATTTTTCATGCATGTGGCCGTTTAACTTCATTTCCTTGGCAATCAAAGACCAAAGAATTATAGTGCGGTACAAAATTCAAGGCGCAACTTACCCTCAAATATCTTTTTGACGTGTTAATCAAAGTTACCCATACTTTGCACAGCAGTTTGTATAAATTTGTCTTAACTTAATCATATTTTCCTACAACGATTTAGGCTAGATTAAAAAACTTTTCTTCATTGATTTGTTTGTTTGTTTGTTTGTTTAGTATAGGGTTTTACGGCGCTCGCAACTGCATAAGGTCATATGAGCGCGCGGGACACACCTAATACTTTTTCGTTGGTAGGAAATTTTGAATTTTGCCCGGGTGGCGGCCGAAGCCTACTCTTATCGATTTTAGACCACCAAGGGATCTTTAACGTGCGCAACTTGCACACGGGCCCTCCGAGATTTTTCGCCCTTGTCCGAGAAGGCTAGGTGTAGATCTTTCCTACCAGAAGATCAGGGGTGTGGCAGAAAGACAGTAGTTGGGAGGAGCCAAGGAGTAGCAGTAGAAAGGCTGCAGAAAGAGTCAGGAGCCCAGAGGAGGGGGCAAAGGAGGTGAGGGGGTAGGGGCAGAAAGTGGAAATGAAAGCAGACAACAGAACATTGTTAGAGATCAGGAAAGGATGTGAAAGGAGACAATTTTAGAGAAGAAAATTTTTTGGTCGCTACCCGGAATCGAACCCGGGACCTTTGAATGAGAGGCCAACACCTTAACCTCTAGGCCACGAGAGCCCCCTTTCATTGATTTATATAAAATACTTCGAAATGGGATTGTTCACAACACTTCCCGCTTCTCACACACATTTTGGGTACGCATGTGGCTTACGTCATAGCTCACCAAAGACACTTTTTAGTGGCAAAACTAGTTACAAGAAATTGCTTTTATAGTGAACACTTTTTTGCACTAAAAGTAAAAGTCCTCAAAACATGCGTTCAATAAAGATAATCTCGCGATTTGAAAAAAAAATAAATGACGGACTTGCTTTTAAATGCGATATTGTCCCAGCTATAAACCTCTTAAATTCAGTAGAAACCACCCACTGGGATTTTAAAAATATGAGGCAGCGTGGTGGAAGCAGGCTCTCGTCAAAATAATCAAAATGAAGAAGCTTGCATTTTTCCACAGGTTTGGGAATTCTTTTAAAATTTGTGTTTTTTGGCTCAACACCTTTCATGCCTCTTAAAGAACTCATTTCTGTATGGAATTTTCTGAAAAACGTTGATTAAAGGCACAAAAAATGTAAATTTTCAGTCACCATGGACTCTTAAGCTAAGGAAATAACTAATCTTTGGCGGCCACTTTCTCACTTATCTTACCTCTGAAAGCAGGTGACCCCCACCGCCTTCATTCACAAATACCTCGACTTGTATCCAAGATAAATGGATAATTTTTTCACCCAAATAAAGACAAATAAACAAGCTTTAACATGATACAAGTAACTCTACATGCCCCAAAATTGACGAGAGTCTGATTCCACCACGCTGCTTCACAAATTAGATCTAGTATATATTGAGGATTTTCTAATATCCCTGTTGCATAAAGATCTCAACAACCTGTAAACACATAAAAATAGTGATGCTGAATACGATTAAATCTATGTAAGGCTGGTACTGGTCCAGGACCTTAGAATAACTCTATTTATATAACATCCATAATACTGATGTTCTTCGGTCCTGGACCTCTTTTTCTTTGTCGCTGTTATGGAAACTGGACAGTAAGATTTGCTACGACATAGCATAAATCAGTCATATAACACACATTACACAATGAGAGCAGAGTACATAGTAATTTTATGATAGATGGAACCAGTAGTTTTCGTAACGAAAATGTTGTAGTTAGTTATTATTACGTCATAGCGAAGGGTGGCCTGTCAACCTATTATTACTTGTCAGTCTACTGTTTTGTTACATATTGTGCTATTCCCACACCATGTCACTGCCCACATTCTTCCCGATTTTTCAAATTATCATAGCTCTTTTTCTTTCTTTTTCTTTCGTTTCTTTCATTTAAGCTATCCTATTATCTTCTTTTATCTCGTTTGCCTTTCATGATGAAAATTTGTAACGAGCAAAAACACATATAATTTGCGTTTTCTCGTAAGCCATCATCCCCTCCTCCCCCCCCCTCTCTCTCTCTCTCTCTCTCTCTCTATCTATCTATCTATCTATCTATCTATCTATCTATCTATCTATCTATCTATCTATCTATCTATCTATCTATCTATCTATCTATCTATCTATCTATCTATCTAGTTCTCGGGCTCTGTTCCCTTTTCCTGTCTGTCCCTGCCTCTCTTTGACTCGCCCTGTCTCTTTCTGCTCTATCTGTCTTTCGCTCTCTCCCCCCCTCCCCTTCTCTCTCTTCCTTAATGGACTCCCGATTATAGTAGTATATTTGAGATATAATGCATATAAAAATGGGAATTGTTGGACGCATAAGTGTCAGGAGAGTTGAATGTAAGTTCTCAATGAAAGATCACTGTAACCATCACATGATCAAGATTTATAGCAATTAAAATTAACAAAATCATGGACTACTTAAAAGACTGTGACACCCCCCGGGGCAGAGCCACTGACTGAAGTGTCTTTAGGCCATTCCCAAAGGGAGGACATTTCTCGTTCAAGCATAGTAGAATTGTAAATGGGCTGACTCATGTCACGTCCATAACTATGCCTGATCTACAACAGGGAACTGCTGCTTTTTCTTTCCTGATCCTTACTATTGTCATTTTCCTTTACTTCTTTTGTATTTTATCACTCTCTTGTGACCTGCTATTTTTGGGTGCCTTGATAGTTGAAGCCGACCTTGTGCTGTTGAAGCTAGAGAGGTGAGCAGTCTAAGTCTGATTCCCTGTAGAGACTTCTCTGTTAACACCCACCCCTTGGCGCTCATATGACCCTATGTAAAACGATCTACTAAAAAAAAAAAAAGACTGTGAAGTATACATTTTACAAGTATTTTCTTTCAATAATTTGGTGATTGCAGGTGTCAGATAAAAATCACTTTCCTCAAATCATAAAAAAACAGACCCTTCTCCATGTGTAACCAGTTTAACAACACTTGAAGATCACACTATCCTTTTGAAGAAGACTAAGATTTATTAAAGAAAAGAGAAATAAATCGACACCATAACCATCAATTTATGCTGAAAATTTATGGTGGAAAAGAGGAAGACAGACAAACAAAAAGGGGAATGATGAGAGCAGATGCTGGTTTCAAGGGCGAAAGGTATAGTCGCATGTTGCTGAGCTTGTTGATTGTTGGTTAGTTTCCATATTCTTGTCCAGGTAGAAGAATTGTGGCCTTTGATCTTGCCTTTGTTATGAGAGAAAAAAGTCCTTTTTATACGTTGTCAAGACGCTTTGGGGATTTCTTGGAGTAGTGATTAATGTTCTCGTTACGCCTGTGTGTCAACGGTAAGGAACCAAGCAGGATCAAAATACTTACAAATTGGGATCGGAAATATGTATGAATGAGGAGTTTCAAGATTTTAATGAAGGAGATGTCGGAAAGTTCTAACGATTTCAGACAGAACACTGAATCCTGTGGAATCAAAAATTCAAATGTAAGATTTGAAAGATTTTTCAATCATAAAATTCTTTTAAATTCCAAGGACAGCTGCTGCTTCCTCAACAGGCTTCCCAATTGATCGTTTTTATACATAATTTGTGTTTCTCCCATTGTAGCAGCTCTTAACTTATAGCAGTGTTTGTTGAAGGGTTTTTTTGTTGTTGTTTCCAAGACTTTTATCATTGATTGGCTTTGTTATATGCCATGAATAGATAAAGATGTCCGTGTTGTCTTTATAAAAAAGGTAGATCTAGTGTTTTATAAGTTTTTTAATTTCTTCCCCTGAAGGTCTCTTTTTATTGCTCGAGGAAGATCTTTTAAGGCGATTTCTTAGAGAGCAAAGAAACACTGTTATCTGAAGTTTTCCACAGCTCAACTGAGATTTAAAGCATATCGCAGGGAGAGTTCTTTCTTTTTTAGCCCCCGAGACTCTAAATTAGTGAGCTTCAGCCCGTAATATTTCTACAAGAGAAGGACATGACCCGGGTTTTAGGCTCGGGGCATGATTCTAGAGAGAGGCAAGAAGTTTTAGATAGAACTGAAGAACTTTCCTGCAGAGCTGTAAATGGTACCGGCATAGCTGTGTTTTGGACGGAAAACAACATGGGCCGGGGACAAAAGACAATGAGATAAAGACAAATTAAATCGATTAATACGGAAAGCATGCAACAATAATCAACATCTACATTCCCCTACTTGGATGAAATTTACATTACAGCTTCCACCCAAAAAAAAATTCCACGTTATTGATCTGTAACAAAGAAAGACACAGAATGTCATTTTTACCATCATCCATCAAAATTCTTCCATCTTAACTATCTTGTTACATGCATTCATATTAAGACATTTCAACATGCATCAGAATAACATGAGTTACAATCGGAATACTGAGTATGTATCTAGATTTGAAGACATATAATATTATTATTGTTTATATTACTGTTCATTTATATCATGAATGTGAATGTAAGCCTGCGCGTATGTGCATGTGTGTGTGTGTGTGTGTGTGTGTGTGTGTGTGTGTGTGTGTGTGTGTGTATGTGTGTGTGTGTGTGTGTGTGGTGAAACACCCAACCTATGTGCCAGGATCTGGACAATAAAAATGTATCTGATCTTATCGTATCTTATCTTATTATCTTAAAGAGAGTGGTACAGATGGAATATAAATGTTTCCTTGTGACCACCTTATCAAGGCGTACATTAAGTATTTTCTTGTATGTCGTCTTACTTTACGTCTTCCAAAAGGGGGACAAAGTTTAGTTTTCTGTCAAAGGTAAAGCCAAGATTGAAAACAAGCTTTTCGGGGATTCTTAACTCACCTCTTCCCCCATAATCAAACAATCAGAAAAAAGGCTGATTGCCACACAGTCTTACGTCAGAGACAAAAGCACACACCTGTTAGTAAGTGTAATGGTTTAACGCCCCTTTCAACACCACTGGGTTATTTAAGAGGTGGGACACCCAAATTTCACGTCAATCTCCAATAATACCCAGCCAGCTGGATCGAGAGCCACCTTAAAAACTACACAAAACAACCCGCGTTCAAGAACTCACTGTTAAAAATTCAAACCGAGGCTGTCTGATCCAAAGTCCAGCATGATATTCACTGGACTTACGGAACGCCCACGTAGCCGTGCTATGGAAGAGAAAGGGAAATCCCGTAGCTATCAGACATGTCTCAGCAACAGGGACTGGAGCTATGTCTGTCTTTCTGTTGTTTCTAATTTGACAAGTTTGATTCATATAGCACTAGAAAGTTTGGAAAGTCTGTTTGCTTGAGTAAATAAAATGACTAGGTGATGACGTTAATTTACCGCTTCGAAAAAGGGAAGGTTAAAAAACAAAAATATTAAGTGGTTTTACACGCTCATGGACATAGTTAATATAATTTAGGAGGTGGGCTGCGGCCCTGCCTTTAAGGGCCAACCCAGGCTGAAAGGAATACAACATCCCAACAGAAAGACGGAGATACTCGATAAAAACTCTCCCCACTCGAAAATCGAAATCAGTTCTCCTGCGCGCGACGCGGAGTGCCCAATCGCGACACCACAGACGCCGGTAAAGAGAGATAGACATGACATGTGAAAAAAGAATGGAAAAGAAAATAAACAGGATCAACTACTCTAAGATATCGAAAAAGTGCCCCCCTCCCCCCTCATATTAATTTTCATTTTTTGAGCGCCCCCCCCCCCTCCTTATTCCACACCGCACGTTTATTATTTTCCAGCTTGCCATGACCAACGATCATGTGAAACATTATATATAAAATCTTGATATCTGAATGAAACTTGGTTTTTTTTTGTAAATGGCAAATTACCCCCAGTATTAAAACCAGTACCGGGTTGGCTACCTCAATTTTCTGTGCATTTTAAGAACTTTTTTATATTAGTTTATCATTTTGAAAATGAAACTAGTTTGTTCCTAAATGGGGAAAATGTCACAGTAACTTACATGTACTAAAATCACAAAAATTTCATGATCTCTTGTTCTTTTATTCACTGAAGGAGAAATAAAACTGACTTGTTCCTACTAATACAGGGGTATGAGTATACCGTTGAATGTGCCCCCCCCCCTTTTATTTCACCCCACACCTGTTTATTGATTTTGGACCATTTCTCCGCCCTCTCCCCCTTTTAAATTCCTACATCCCTTTTATTCGATACCTTTGAGTAGTGGCGCCATCCAACGAGTGATAGACCAACCAAAAAAATATTCAACAAACAATCCATAATGTTATTTTAAACGGCGTGTGTCGTGGGATAATTTCGAGAGTGTACTGCACCGCGGAACCCTTCTTCTAAAGGGATTTTCTCACATCTTCCTTTTATAGCAACACTAGCTCTTCGTAGACGCAAAAAGGACCGGTTAATAAGGGGGAAAGCAATGGAGACAGAAGCAAAAGAAGGAATGACTGTTATTATGTATGTCTCAAGGAACTGAAGCTGAGTTAGAATTTTTAATACACTAATTTAGTTCACAGAATAAAAATTACTTTAAAAAAGAAATACTATCATTTTTTTCCCAGACGTCTTGCCTGCATGCACAAGTTTGTGCTTTTAGTTTAACAAGTTTAGGAAAAAAAGAAGTGGCGATAACATTTTGCTATTTTTCGCTTTCCGTAAACTGTATTATTTGAAAATGGGAAGGATTGTGTTTTGTCAGTCCCTTTATATATCTTATAATTCTAACCTATTTTCACTGTTCAGTATTGTGTTTGGCAATTTGTTTATAAAAATTGGACAAAACTCTGTCTGAAACGTAGGTCAGTTAGCTGCTTGGGGCATCTAATTGAAGTCAGCCTTTTGACTTTTTTGGACTGAAGCGGCATTGCATAGAAGTACGCTGTGTATGACGTTTGAAGTAATACATGTTTGAAAACAGAGCAGCCTGGGTAATCTAATCTAAGACTAGCAACTAAAAGGTCGATCCCAGTCCCGGAGGACAGAACGTTAGGTTCTGAAAAGTTGATGTTTATCACATGCAGTTTGCGTGACTGTTTCGGTTTGAAATTTTTCTATGATTTTTAAAAAACCTTTTTCGTCTGTAGGTTTGCTCCAGAAAAGAAGGGCATTAGATTCCTTTTAAGAATATGGGATGGGATTTTCTCCAGTAATTTTGAAATTCTTAAAAAGAAAATGTATGGTTATGGGCGCTGCAGAGAATAGAACATGTTTATTAAGCGTTCCATAGTTACCTTGACTACAATTGCTTCGAACGGTGAGTATAATGCATCTAGATCTCGATCTAGATTCTATGCGTATTTCTGAAGTTGCGGGAGATTAATATTTTGAGACAGGGGTTATCGATAAACGTAATTTGATTTGCTGTAGTCAACTGATTACAAGTAAAACAATTGTTGAATTTGTTTTAGGGTGAAGACCGTTGTGCTTCATCCATGTAGAAAGAAATAGATGTATAAATCGGTGAAGGTAGTCTAAAGATAGGCAAGTTTTGCCTTGTTGACAGGCAAACATGTGAAGTTCCACTGAAGTTAGTGGGAGTCTGAGTTTAAAAAAATTGTTATATGGTTTCGTTGAACTGCAACCGTTATTAGGGGAGGGGATGGTGATGAAGGGAAGAGTGGAATCCCGCTGGGCGTTAAAAAGGAGAGGGGACTACAAGGACTTGAAAGGAGATGGGGTGAAGAAGGATGTTAAAATGAGTGTTATGAGGACGTCGATTTGGATGCAAAGGAGGAGAATAGGTATTGTGATAATTGTGACATTGGTGCGATAAAAGAGGAAAAAAGGTGGGAATGAGAAAAGGAATGGAAATGTGACGGGACGGGGGCTCCATGTTCTCCTTCGGTTCTTCCAGGCCAACTTTTTGAAGATGGAATACGTTTTGTGACTGAGGCAGTCTGCGTAATAATTTTTGTCTCATCTGAATGTAGAAACATTCAGCCGATCCAGTGACAACTCGAGGGGGCGGTGTCGGAATACGTTTTTCTCGTCAAGCGTATTGATCCCATGAGAGTAAAAGATGCTTTTGCTTGAGCGAACGTTCGAATTCCACCACATTCATGGCTAGAACAAGCCCATCGAACTTACGACCAACCATGGACATGAGCCTGTGGCCTTTTTTTTTTCTTTTGTGTGTGTGTGTGTGTGTGTGTGTGTGTGTGTGTGTGTGTGTGTGTGTGTATGGTGTGTGTGTATGCATGTGTATGTGTGGGTGTGTCTGTGTGTAGTGGTGAGTGTGTAAATGGAGAGTGAGGAGTGTGTGTTTGTGTTTGTTTGTTTTTTGGGCTTTATTTCAGCCTTTATTGTAACAATACAAAAATAGAAACACAGGATCCTGTGGCCTTGACGAAATCGTGAATGAGTTCCACGGATGAACATTCACAAGATTGGCTGATATGTGGCTTGAAACTGTGCGCACTAGTAGTCAACCGCCTGGATAACGATTAAAATATCCTAATTTGTTACACACTGATGAATATTTTTTTATATAAAGGATATGAGACTGGCTGTTTCTGTGGTCTTATTTTGACCCAGAATTCAGGAATTAATTCTAACTGACATTTTCAGGCATGGTTAAACAGTTGTTTTTGCTCATTTTATAAAGATAAAAGTGCACTCTAGAATGTCCCCGTTTACAATCTTATTTTATTTATAGCGTCCCTGTTTCATATTAACGACTTCATCGAGTCGTAAAATCTTAAGGCACAATTTCAACTGCGTCGAGGTGGACCATGTTTTTCTATCCATAAAATTTAAGTTTAACGCCCAACTGGATACACATAAATCATTCCGGGTGTAGGGCACTCGGGATTTTCCATCAAATGATCGATAATTCTTGATGGAGTTGCACACGGCCAACCATTTTTTCTTACAAACAGAAATTTTAGTGTATTATGATGGTGATGATGATAATAGATGTAATAATAATAATAAATAATAACAACAACAATAACAATAGCAATAACAACAGCAATAACAATAAGAATAGAAATAATACTAAAGATCACTTCTATGGCGCCCATTCCCTGGTGGCTCTAGGCGCATCACAATAAAATAATACGATTGAAATCAACGTTCCATGCATACTGCCCCATTCAAAGTACAACACGTCTTACAAATACATAATACATCGGTAATATGACAAAGAACACATACCAAAAAGACAATCACTCTGACTACTGATCACATTTGCTGTTGGAAGAAGAATAAAACTAATCTCAATTAGATTAACATAAATGTGTTTTTAGACCAGATTTAAACGCGGGCAAATGTTTGCATTTTAATCAATGGTCTCGGTCGTTTTAGTATTATTATTGATGCGTACACTGAGTGAACATAAATGTGGGATGTTTACATTGGAAACATAAACCAGTAATTGAGAATCATGAAAGCCAGTCCGTAAAAATTTTCGTCAGATATAATAATAAGTGTACCCCATGAATATTCTATCAGGGATTGCCAGTTTCGCTTATGAAATACAGAGGGACCTTTTCGAATAGGGTTATCCAGAGGCATTGGCAACCCAGATGTGGTAAAGGGCGAAGTGACAAGATGCAATGTTATTAAAACCGACTAACGCTCAAGAAAAACATTTCAAAACAAAAGCCTACAACACGTCCACTCACTTAACGCACAAGATTTCACGTCGGTTGACCCAAACAAAAAAAATCACTTATTTGAAGAAAAATATTTTGCTTAATAAGTTTAGAATCGCCCACTCACAGCAAGTCCAAACTCGAAGGTGCACCATTTAGCAAGAACCCCCCCCCCCCTCCTGCAATCCCAACCCTCTGAGATTCGAAACACAATTTCTACGTGTTGGTCAAATTCGAAACCAAACGAAACAAGAATTTAACACAAAATTGAAGATAAAAAATGAAAGAAGTATCAAAGTTTCTAGAACAACCGGAAAGTGGAGAATATTGATTATGTGTTCCACAAGTAATACCACGCTGTATGCACACAGTAGAACAAAGAAGCACGACCTTGCAACAGAATCAAGCGGGTGGTTGGGGGGTCCCTCTGTTGTTTCTGTCTTTCCATCTTGCTTTTCCATTGTAATAACTGTCTGTTATCGTGGCAATGTGTTCATCTTTGTTTAATGGAAAAAAGACAACACAGAAATAGAGTCGAGAAGCTCAGCCAGAGAGAAAGAAGGACATAAACGGCTTCCCGAGCAGTCAACTCGGTACACACGTTATTCTATTTGTGCCGGGTGAGCAACTCTCCCAGTCATATTTTCTTGTCATTTCCTCATCCAGGTAGCTTATAGGGCCTACACGGCCTGTTCTGCAATAAATTATTATAGCTTCATGTCTCTAGCCAGGGTGTCCTTGGAGCAGCTGTCGTTCCCCACCTCTTTCTATGACATTTGTTTGCGAACATCAAAGCGTAAAGTATCATGCCTCTATGATAATAATTTAGAATAAAAAATAAAAAAAAAACTTTCACTGCCACTTCGAGCCTGTGATATAGTGCTCATGGAAGCAATGATGTACACATAAGTTGATAGGATTTGCCGTTGCTTTTGATAAGGGAAAATATTAACTTGAACAGAAAATGTCATTCCAAGGGTAAAATGGGTGGCTATAGGTTGGAAAACGTCTGAAAATGGTCTTGCTAAACAGCTTGAAACCCAAACGGGTTTCAATGTCGTCATCGGTATAACAAGGACATTACAAATTGTTGCCACCATTTAAAAAAGCCTCAAGCCTGTTGAATACAAAGGGAAATATGAAAGTCTGTATTGATTAACTTAAAAATAACCATGTCTCTACTTACAAATTAATGCTCATTGTTCCAATGTATGACAATCCATTGTTTGGGGAGCAACTGATCCCCATGTCGTCGGCTCAGTTTTGCTAAGATAATTAATACTATTAGGTGATAGGAGTGTTCTTTTTTATTAGCTGTAAAGTGAGAAGGGTGGGGGTGAGGGACCAGCTTGTCACTGGTAGCCTATATTAGACCACCTTTGATAATAATTCATACCTGTGTTTTGTGTCAACCTTTCTGGTCTGTGTAATGATAGCTACAGACCTGCTTCTCATTCTGATATATCCGACACTTCGGCGATTTGTCTTGACAAAAGAATGGCGATCATTGTTGAAGACGCCAGTACCTATGCTCTTTTGGGGAAAAGGAGGAGGGGAGGGGAGGCCGTGTCAGCCTTTTTAACGTTTGGATAAATCTTTTCTAGCGTTTTTTCTCGTAATACGATGCCGAAGAGCACCCTGTGTCCAAAGTATTACAGCTGTACAAGTTTTGTTTACCAGATGATTTCGAATCTCTTTACTTGTATACAAGATCAGACTTCTTGTCTACTGTATAAAACGATGATCCTCATTCTACCCAAGCAAAACGTGATATCTAACATGTATCTCCCCCCGAGCTACGTTCTAAATATAACGGCTTTCTACCCAGTAGAAAAAGCTGAAAAGTGTTCATATAATAGGCACAGACATTTGGCACAAAAGTGACCAGTCTTTCGATCTTTGATTCTGCTGTTCAAATCCTTGTCCAGATTTTTATACAAAGTTAATTCCTGTCATTGAACTTTTGGCCTGCTCTGTCGTTTCATAATTTTGTTCCACAGAGAGAGAGAGAGAGAGAGAGAGAGAGAGAGAGAGAGAGAGAGAGAGAGAGGGAGAGAGAGAGAGAAAGAGAGAGAGAGAGAGAGAGAGAGAGAGAGAGGAGGGGGGGAGGGAGGGAGGGAGGGAGAGAGGTAGAGAGAAAAGGGGGTGGGAGAAAAAAGGGAGGCGGAGGTGAAATAGGTGGATGGAGAAAACGACATTCACTTAGCTGTGAAGTGAGTTACACTTTTCGACTTATTTATATGCAGTGACCGCTTCTTAACTTGGGATTCTAAAGCTGAGGGAATAAAGCATCTCACTTAGCCTTAATACTGTGCGAAAACAAAATAAGAATCACAAAGAGCACCACTCACGTACTATCTCCATCGCAAGCAAGGACTTACGCTTTTCAGAGAGACTGAATTCAGTTGCTAAATGAAATGGTATCAGTTTCGAGATTTTCTGGAATCGCATACATTTATTGCCTTGCATCAAACCATTTTTGATAGGAAAAGGATAGAGATGAAGGTTTAATATACATTCAAAATGATGGTTTACCTTTTGTCTTGTAGTAGTTGGCAAGTATTCAATCTGATCTAATCTTTGCTTCTCCTTGACATAAAAATAAGGTGAAGCAGAATTACGATAAACAGCTATGTTGACTTGTTCGAAGCCAGAGGCACCTCTATATGTCACTACTTGTTCTCGTTTGGCTTATCGATCGTTATTTCGCGGAGGATTTCCACTTTGAGAGAGTCTGACTGTCCTCTTCAGAATAGACCTACGCAATCTCAGAGAACACTTTGGAGAGCACGAGAGTTCAGCTTTTCTCAAGAAATGCCTAGGTCGACGCAAAGCAAGGATGATCTAATAGATGTATGTACTGAGACGCTTCTTCGACTGATTTGGAGACGTTTTTAATTTAGGCACCAAGAATGTTATAACGTATCTAATAATAACAAAGAATAAAGAGCTCCCCCTAAGTTCACACTAAAATCCCTATTTTAATCACCTGCCCACACAAACCCTTAATAACCCCCCCCCCCCCTCCACACACACACACACACACACCCTAAAAACAAACAAACAAACAAAACAAAACAAAAACAAAAACAAATGAGAAAAAAAAAGAAAGGAAAAGAAAAATCTACCATATCCCATTAAATCCCTCCATTTCCCTCTCCCCTCAGCCCAATCCCCGCAACCCCCCCCCCCCCTCCTCCCGATCCGATTACCCACAGTTAACAACACCGACGCCTTGAAACCTAGGCCCACAGAGAAGTGTGTAAGCTCAGCTTGAAAGTCATTGACTGGGATATTGCCACTGCTGTGTCCTCAAAGGACTCTATAAATTTTATAAACTGAATAAACTGGAAGTTCCATCGAGTCTAGGTTAAAGAATAAACTCTTTTTTCCCCTTTTATGAGTTTAATTATTTTGCACGCGCCACGCCTGATCACAGGAAATTAATTTCAATTGACTGCTTTTTGTGATATATCTTTAGTTACTTGGTGATAGAGTATATCCTCAGAGATAGTATTTAAGCTTAACGTTTGCTTTTCACTTATTGGTTTATGTCTGTACATTTTGGTATCTTTTTAAAAATAAATCACACACACACACACACACACACACACACACACACACACACACACACACACACACACACACACACACACACACAGCCATACACTCACATACACACACACACACTGACAAACACACACATACACATTTCACATCCACACAAAAAGTCGCATTGTCACTTTCCACATGCAGAAATAATATGAAAAGAGCTTACACTCGCAGACATACCCAGTCACACACATAAAAATGTAAATGAACATAAATACATTCGTAACCACCATTCTGATACTTGTAGTAATCTGGTAGATCTGTATTCTCAAAGTACAGGCTTTAAAAGTAGTAAGAAATTTTGTAGGAATTTAATGATTAGTGGTAGCATGATGTTCTGTATCTTTGTTACACAGCAAAAGTAGAGGTCTTTTACTCTTTTATATTTAAAAACTGAGGGAACACCGTATGTTGGTTGTTTGTGAAGATGGACTGAATTTCTCCAGGACAGTATAATTCATTATTACGTTGAAATTCTTTCCGTATCAATTTGTTCGTTT
>NW_004797276.1:1622552-1623705 GCF_000002075.1 Aplysia californica
CACAAATCCAGGCCAGTCTCCCAGTGTAGGTGACCGTAAAACCAGAAATCCTGACCTTTTACATTACTCAAGTTTTGAGTCTGGCAAAGAAGGTGTTGCAAAATTGTGCGAGCCTTCCTTCCCAGGCTGTGCACTGTTTCAGAATAGCTTTATATGTGTTACTCTTCATCTTAAAGACATGAAAGTCGTCCTTTATCTCCACTCACTTGGTTTTGTCACAACAAAGATGGACGCAAAAATGCGTAGCTTATGTGTCTCGAATTAATTTTGCAATGTTTTAACTGTCTTATAATAATTTTAGTGTGTAAAATATAAGCAACAAAAATAATGGCTTTCTTGGAGGCCTGGGAATTTCATGGACAGAAAAGAAATCAATAATAGAAACAATCAGGAAGAGACAAATGTAGTTTCTACGACACTTTGATCAACATAAAGGCTTTGAATATCTTGCTCTCACTAAAAAAATAGAAGGCAAAGGAGTCAGGGGTATTTTAGGTGTTTTGATAACACTGCTTAAACCTTAGAAATAGCTGACGAGACTACTGAAGTCACCCAAGCATGCGAGTATTAAAGGATCACTTTAGACAACAAGCTGTCCAGGAACCGAACGTACTGACAGTATTATTTGAAATTGACGTCTGTATTTTTCTTAGAAATCTAAATTATTTCAATGTAGCATAAAATATAGTGGAAATTTCTATAAGGCAAACATTTATAACTTACTTACGGAATGTGGTTCTACTTACGACGATAACATCTCTAAATATAACATCAGTTGCCTTGGACAGAATTTAAGCGGCAAAAGTTATCAATAGCTCACTCAACTATTTCATTGTGCTTTACAATGTCAAGATTGTGAAAGTAGCAAAAAGATCATTGCTGACAACAAACACCTATTAAATTCAGAATTCCAGACATCTGTTAGAAGTAAATGCGTTTATTTTTTTAAAAACAGGAACCAACAAGTATATTCATTTATTCATACCATCATCAATAGGAACTATTAAGTCCTTGTCATATGTACAAGGAAAACAAATATAATCTCAAAAGTCCAGCAAATGGCTTATCGTAATGTGTGCATGTGTGTATGTAAGTATGTGCGTGTTTGTATGTGTGTGTGTGTGTGTGTGTGTGTGTGTGTGTGTGTGTGTGT
>NW_004797276.1:1624981-1627238 GCF_000002075.1 Aplysia californica
GGAGTGGAGGGAGGGGGTGGTAAAATGTTATCTATTTCATTGTTATTATATTATCTTCCATAATTGCTCAACATTTTAGTAGAGCGCTGTTTTTACTAATTAAAGTGATACTAATAGTAATTTCGGTTGAAAAAACAACAACTTAATATGAGATTTTGAAAATGTGTTCGACCTAAACTGGCAGAATGGTGAGGTTGGTCACGGATGATATATATGCATATACACACTAAAATATGCACACGTACACACTCATAGACACACACATACACACAATCACACACATAAACAGATACATACATACATACACAACACATACGCACACACACGTATACACACTCTCACACACACACACACACACACACACACACACACACACACACACACACACACACACACACATTTTCAGATGAGTTCGCTAGCGCATTTCAAAGCCGGAGTATTGATCCCCTGTAAAAAACACCTGTTTTTGTAGAAAAACTATTCCATGCCTGCCGGTCAATCCTTTTAACGTTCGAGCTCAGAACTCGAAAGCATCAGTCAAAAAAACAACGAAATCCACTGGACTGAACAACTGCTTACTATTTCTTTTTAGGGATTCTCATATGTTTATTTTAAAATCTGAGCAGCTTTGAACCTTTTCTTTAAAAGCAGACGCTCACATTTTTGAAAGTGGAATAAGAAATCAATGGCTGAATTTTGAAGTATTTTTAAAACGACACATTCATAGAGATCGAAATATATACTCTGTCACTATTTAAGTATACACTGTGTTAAAAAGAAAATAGCTAGTTTCGCAATTAGTCGATATCCTTTAAAATTTCAGGATTACGAATTCAATCAATCTTAAAATCGAAAACAACTACAACAATACGGAATTTTAACACAACAGGTTTATAAATGACTTCCAAAAGTGCGGGGTGATCTACAAAAGTAACTCGTTGATGACGGCCTGACATCGCCGCCACATTGAATAAATCAATCGCTGCACTACCTGTTGAGGGATGTTATTCCACTCTTCATGCAATGCTCTCTCAAGTTGAGGAAGTGTCTGAGGCTAGTGTTGTCGTATGTTATTCAACTCATCTCTGGTTTGTCTTGCCGTTTTGAAACGATTCCGTAGATGCGACAGGCGTATAAAAAGATCCTCTCTTGGAGTTGCTTTTCTTCTCCCACGTTGGCGTTGTCGATCCTTTCCTGATTTTGTTCTTTTCTCACGATCCATTGTAGTGTACAAAGTTCTTCGTGTTACATTAAAATGTCTCGTAACGGTGGATACTGAGGCATCCTCCGCGGATAATTCCAACAAGCTGATTCCGTACATTTTCTCTTAGGGCGTGGCATCAGGAAACGTAGATAAAACAAGTTTTATCACTGGCGAATTGTTACAAAAAACAAAGCTTTGATGCGTGCTTCTTTTTTAAACAAATCATTGCCGTATCAAGAGTAATTCTCAAAAAAGACAAAACATGTAACACGCATGCTGTTACAAAACCACTCACGCGTTCAGAAATCTGAAAACAGCTCTCCAGCGACAGGTATATCTCATAATTAGTGCGTAAATTTGAAAGTAATTGGTGGCATGGATTTCGTTTTATTGAGCTTCAAAATATGTATACTTAAAAATATGAAAGAGTATACAATTTCATAAATTCTTAAGTTAATAAAAACAGTGAAAATCTGACTCTGTTATGTTGTTATGAATATTCATAGCTACCTTCGTTAAAATTTTGAGATCGGGAGGGTGAGTGATCTTTTTTCTCCTAGAAAGTGACGCCATGATCGGAGCCACCAGAATTATAGATCAGCAGGGCCTCAGTAGGGTAGCGATAACGATCTTCGATGAGGTACCTTTATTCATGCACGCAGTTCCACTCGTGTCTGGGGCTGTTGAATAACAGGCCAATTGACATTTATAGAGTTTGAGAGAGAAAGCAGGACAAGGTATTCAGCATTTGACGGAGTTTCCCAATGACTCTATTCAATCGCACCAAGAGAACAACCTCGCTCTCTGGGTAAAATGAAATTACTTGTCGCACTGTATTTCATGGCCGCACCTTACTGTTTCCTAAACCTTATTGAGTTTTTTCACCAAAGCTTTTTTAAAACGGGGTTTCTTGCTTTAAAAATCTTGCTTCTCACGTTTGCTTTCACCCATTGTATTGAGACCACTGTTTCTGTCTGTTAGAAGGTCACAAGATACACCTCTTCTCTCTCTCTCTCTCTCTCTCTCTCTCTCTCTCTCTCTCTCTCTCTCTCT
>NW_004797276.1:1629607-1630755 GCF_000002075.1 Aplysia californica
CTACTACTACTAATAATAATAATAATAATAATAATAATAATAATGAACTCTAAAACTAATAATTAAACAAATGCGTCTTGTGCAGTCGACTTAATTGTATTAGGTTTTGTTATTTTTCTGAAATTACATGCATACAATAACGTAAGACACAAACCAAAGCCCACAAAGCCTAAATGAACTTCTGTTCGTAGACGACCAATTCATCCAAACAAACAAAGCTTCCAAAATCACACTGCTGAACTGAACAGCAGCTGCGACAAATTTGACTTGAAAATCAGCAGCTCAAAAACAGAATTAATGAAAGTGAGCCAAAACTATAGATCTAGTCCCATGAACATTCCAGTTGAAAGAGCTGCAGAGCTGGCCTACCATGGAAAACTGCATCTCCCCTCGATTCTTAATGGCAACAGGATGAAAAAGTAAAACGTAAAGTAGATATTTTCCCTGAGGTCGTAGGGCAAGGAGTTCCAAATTAATTTAGGGCTAAAAAATCAGAAACTTCTCTCACCAAACAAAAAGATCTTCATGTCATTCTTGGGGCTCTGAATTTTGTTACGTCACGTCTGTAGATAACTGTAACTGAAGCGATGGAATGAGCGGTGTTAAAACCTCAGAGAGATATTATGTTGGAGCATTACTATTAAGACATTCATAACAGATGGATAACTTTATATTCGATTCTTTTATAAACGCAAAGACAGTGTAGAGCTTTTGACATTTTTGACGCTGGGTCTTTTTTTCTTTTTCTTCAGTACTAGATTATTCTAGTCTTGCGGTATGTTGGGCCACTTGCAATTTTTTCATTCCCTCACGAGATACCAGACAGAACAGATTTGCGATCGTCAAGTTTTGACAAGACAAGATAGACAGAAAGCATGCGTGCAATACCAATTGAAATAAGGTGCCTTATCTTATACTGATTCGTCTGAGATCAAGGTACGAGGCATTGTACATACATCGAGTAACATGATTTACTTGGTTTTTCATGGACAAGTCTGAATCTTAATAGATAAATATAGTAATTCACTTCACCTGCTTGATTGGACGCGCTCACGCGCGCGCGCACACACACGCACGCACGCACGCACACACACACACACACAAACACACACACACACACACACACACACACACACTCACACACATAC
>NW_004797276.1:1631934-1637156 GCF_000002075.1 Aplysia californica
AACAAAACAACAACAACAACAACAACAACAACAACAACAACAACAACCATCAAAACAAAACAAACAAACAAACAAACAAACAAAACGAAACGAAAAACCCAAACAAACAAAGAAAAAAGCAAAAAAACAACAACCCCAAACCAACAAAAAAACCCAACAGTAACACCCCCCCAAAAAAAAACAACAACAACCAAACACAACAAAAACAGAGCCGTTCTTGTCATTCCTCTAAATTATGTCTTTTTTATACAATACACTTTGAAAACGACGATATTGGATCACTTCAGAATAATATTTTACCAAAATCTTGTATTAAAAATCTTAATACTTAATGTATATTGGGCATGTATTCAAAGGTTCTTGTTATAGGGAGGTTTGCTAATTTTTTATAATTTATTTTTGGAAACGTCTGGCACCCAAGGTTTGAATGGCAAAAATACAAGCGCACAGTATTTTTCTGTTTCCTGTCGTACACCTGCTTGCGTGGACGTCAACAATTATAATAGCCAGATCGTGATAGCAAAACATGCCTCTATGCCCATGAGTTCCTTAACCTCTAGTATGGTAACGTCGCATTCATATGAGGGCAGGTACAAAAATATTCGACTCCTTTCAACAGTCTATAGAGGACAAAAGTAGAACTAAGAACACACCACACACGAAGCTGAAAGTTGATCTTTATCAGCGCAGCACACCCAACACTCAATGGCGTTATACCATGTTGCTTAATAATTAGATTGCCTTTATATAGTGCTCTATCCCAAACACGCAAAAGCTTTTGGGTGCTTTATATAAACCAAATCCATGATCACTGAGCGTAATACTTCATCCACACGCTATAAAACATTTCACAGTAACAAAAAACCAGTTCAACCACATAAACAGGAACTTTCACAACCATACATTAATTATACAGTGTTGTCTAAAAGAAGCTTGAAAATGTAATAACCCAATCAGTGTGTTAAAGCCTCGCACTACCCACTCATGCAGTATACCAAAGTAAAGCTTAATAGATTCTGTAACATCTGACTTATAAATATTTCACTTATCTTAAGAGATGCCCGAGATATGGTCCTCAAAACTGACATTAAAAAACAGGCTTGGTAAAATTGTGCGAAATGAAAGAAACGTTAAACTGTCTTCGCGCGTGTACTGACGAGTATCAAAATTGAAAAATGGACACACTTTGCACATCCAATGAATATATAGCTTTGTCTCTGCAATAAACAACATTTTATTTTTTTAAATTTCAAATAAAACGGAAAACACAGCAATCACTAGATCTAGTGCCATACAAAACTGGGACTTAACATTAAATGTGCTCATTGTTATTTTGCCTAGGAGCCATTGGCTTTTATGTTGGGCATGAACCCTTGGGACATCAGCTTTATTAAACTTTGTACATAACTTTTCTTCATTTAATCCCAAATGTCACAGACAGTTGCAAGCAAAGGGTCTGAATTGGGAGCAAAGTCGATTTTCTTTCAGCTAATGTTTCAGGGGACTTCACCGTCACACACCTGTAGGATTCATATCCGGACTAATTACAGATGACCACCCCTACGTTGATATGATTTGGTTTTCCAAGAATTTTCCAGTGGCATTGGCCCTGTGAGAAAGTGTTTTGCCATGCATGGAGATGTCTACTTGAATGACACCGTGACGAAAATAAGGGTAAGACATGACGTTCCAGCACTAGCGCGATGTAGTCCACTAAACCAAGCCCTCGGGTGATTCTCACGAGTGTGGTTTTGTTCATCCCACACTAGATCACCCCAAACTATGTAAATTTCGTGGTCTCTGCTCCTCACCGACAGGTGATTAGTCTAAAATCTAACATAGTCAATATTATGAAAAAAAAGGTTTCGTGCTCTACACCAAGCCAAATAGCTCTTTACCAAAAACAAATTCATACTAATGAACACATGTAATGTTACATCTTTTTTGTATGGTATTTGTGACTACTCTGTTTTTTAAATTTGTTTGAAAATGTGGTTAGAAGATGCTGTTCTTAGCAGAGACAATAATATTTTCTTTTCATCTGATATTCAATACATGTCCATTCCATCAATGTTGATACACTTCAACACACGCGCGAACACAGTTTTATGTTTCTTGGGGTTCACATGGCAGTATTATCCACATCGAGGCTGTTTACTGGTGACCACTTCAACGTTGGTATGATCAGGTTTTCCTAGAATTGTCTTGTGACATTGGTCCAGTGAGAAAGTGCTTTGTCATGAGTGGAGATGTCGACACTATGAAGGACATTAGGGTAAGATATGGCGTTCCAGTACTTGGTACTTGCGTGATGTAGTTCCGTAAACCAAATCATACGATAATTTTCACGAGGGCGGTTTGGTTAACCTCACCCCTGACCACCCCAAAGCATGAACGTTTCGTGGCCACTGTTCCTCATTGACCGATGATTGTGTCCAAAATCTAACTAACGCTGTCCATGTGCAGAAAAGGTTTTCTATAATGGCTCCCAAACAAAATATTAATTAGCAAATGTAACAATAAGTCAAGATTTTGCATAGTATTTGTGGCTGTTCTGTTTTCCAGTCTGTTCGCAAAGTATTATAAAAAGATGCTGTTCATTGCAGAGACAATAATATTCTCGATTCATTAAAACTTAATTCATGTCCATACCATCAGTGTTGATCCACATCAGTACACGCGCAAGCACAATTTTGCGTTTTTTTTTATTTCGTACTTTTTGCCAAGTCTAATAATATATGTGTCATGACGCGGTAAAATCAGACGCTCCTCAGTTTTTGGGCATCAGGGGTAACTGGTATTATGGCCATCTTTTGATGAAAAAAATACATGCCTGCCTGGAATAGAAGTCAAGATATTTGCGATTGAAGGAGGTCGAGGTCACCTGGTTTCAGAGGTAAAATCAGCGAGAAAGGGGCCGCCAAAGTTTGGTGACTTCCAAAGCTTGAGAGTCCTTAAAAACAGAAAATTTACATTAATTAAATTTGTTGCGCCTATAATCAAGGTTGTTCAGTAAAAATCCACACAGAAATATGTTTTTAAATGGATATAAAAGGTGATTACCCAAAGAACAAAAATCAGAAAGAAGTCGAATTGGAGGAAATATTCCGATATCTCTGAGTGACCATATGCGACTATAAGCATAGAAGAATTGTTTTTGTGCCAGATGATGCATAATTTATTTATCTTTATATTGGTGTGCTGCATGAGTGGGGTGGGAAGTGCAAGGGTTTAACACGTATAAAATGTTACAAATCTCCGCCGCGTGGAAAATGGGAATGTTCACAGAAGTTACTGCTTCTCACACCCACTTTGCTTCAGTGGTTAAAAGCGAGTAGTGAGTTTAGACTCAAGAGTAAAGTCAAGCAAGTGTCGACGACACAGGGAACACAGGGATCAGATGGGTGGCCACTAGGGTGTGTCCTTGAGCAAAGACACGACAAGCTTGCTAAAAAGAGGAGAAAAACCCCCACAAAAAAACCCAGGGAGCTGCACGGAGGCGACCAGTAATGGCATGGATGTGAAATTGTTCTATATTGCAGTAATATTGTGTATTTATGTATATATGTATACATGTATGTATTTATATATATATATATATATATATATATATATATATATATATATATATATATATATATACGTGTGTGTGTGTGTGTGTGTGTGTGTGTGTGTGTGTGTGTGTGTGTGTGTGTGTGTGTGTGTGTGTGTGTATGCATTTATGTATAAATGTATGTATTAAAGATTATGTGTTTGTGTGTGTATGTATGTTTGCCATCGTAAACCAAACTGTTCTTCTGGGTTAAAAAATGCAATTTATTTATATTTAATTTATAAATAATAATATTAAGATTTACGTAACTCCTCACCAAAAACGCTCTTTATTGGCAAAACGAGTACCAAAAAAGAAAAGGGGGCTCTCGTGGCCTAGAGGTTAAGGTGTTGGCCTCTCATTCAAAGGTCCCGGGTTCGAATCCGGGTAGCGACCGAAAAATTTTCTTCTCTAAAATTTTCTCCTTTCACCTCTTTTTCTACTCTCTAGCAATGTTCTGTCGTCTGCTTTCGTCTCCTCTTTCTGCCCCCACCCCCTCACCTCCTTCGCCCCCTCCTCTGGGCTCCTGACTTTTTTTGTAGCCTTTCTACTGCTACTACTTGCCTCCTTCTTACTGCTGTCTTTCAGCCACACCCCTGATCTTCTGGTAAGAAAGATCTACACCTAGCCTTCTCGGACAAGGGCGAAAAGTCTCGGAGGACCCGTGTGCAAGTTGCGCACGTTAAAGATCTCTTGGTGGTCTAAATCGATAAGAGTAGGCTTCGGTCGCCACCCGGCCAAAATTCAAAATTTCCTACCAACTTAAAATATTATTAGGAGTGTCCCGTTCGCTCATATGACCTTATGCAGTTGCAAGTGCCATATAACACTTACCAAAAAAAAAATTAATTAAAATTTGATTTTATGGTGAGCACTTTTTTGCACTAGAGGTTCTCAAAACATGCGTTTAGTCATCATAGTGACACGACTAGAAGAAAGGACGGACTTGTTTTTAAAAAGCGATATTGTCCCAGCTCATGGGATGTAAATCATAAAAAATCTGAGAAATCCACCCATCGAGATTTTGATTTGTATACATATATATATTAATAAAGGAATTTCTAGAATACAGCTAACAGATATTTACAAAAACGTTAATCTGTTCAGACAAATTGATGCAAATGGAGAATTATTTTAAATAGTTAAGGAAATACTTGACAATAGGTTGCGCCACGAATTTTTTATAGCACAATTGGCAAATGCATCTACAATGTCGATGCCATTATAGCGCAGTCATAAATTGTTGGCGCAACAAATCTATCAAACGTAGTTTCTCCAACTTTTGCACAATAACTTATATCACTTCGTCTTAACAGATTTTTTTTCAAACACCTGCACACTGTATTCTAGAAAATTCCTTTAATAAATACTAATTAAAAAAAAAAAAACAGTTGATGGTTTCTACAGATTTTTTAAAAAGTTTACAGCTCGGGCAAAATCGCATTTAGCCATACCGCCATTTTATTTTCTAATGCGTTTGCAAAATGTGTGTGAGAAGTGGAAAGTGCTGTGAACAATCTCATTTCCCGCGTAACGGAGATTTATAGTTCGTCAGGAATTTTTGACCGCATTATAGTCCATCTACACACGTCTAAATTATATATATATATATAAGAGAGAGAGAGAGAGA
>NW_004797276.1:1637727-1643265 GCF_000002075.1 Aplysia californica
CCCCCAAAAAACCCCCACCACCACCACAAGAACATCATCATCATCATCATCATCATCATCATCATCATCATCATCATCATCATCATCATCATCATCATCATCATCATCATCATCATCAACGACAACAACGATAACAACAACAACAACAACAACAACAACAACAACAACAACAACAACAACAACAACAACCTCATCATCATCAATTACAAATACAACAGCAAAAAAATGAATAAAAAAGAGCTAGAAACAACTACTGGAAAAGATTCATCCTTTTTTAGAAGGGTTTTGCCTTGAAAACCTTCACATCAATGCAAATAGATCTAGTCGTTTTTGAGAAAAGTAAAAGCAAACTGTGGCCTTTGTGATAAAGAACAAGGTTTTTCGTATAACAGAACCCATACAGAGAAAACATTGTGTGGAGTCTGTGCACAGCAATATTTCATAAGATCAAACTGGCTAATTTGCTTCAATTCTTACATCAAGGAATGTGGGCCACCTATGTTTGTTCTGAAACTAGAACCACGTTTCAAAGGATAGTTAAGAACAAATATCTAATACTTTATAACCTACTTCCTCCACATTCCCAGACCCCTCCCCCCCGAAAAAAACCCAACAACAAAAAAACAAAACATACGAAAACAAACCAAAACAACAAAACAACAGCAACATAACAAAACAAAACAGAACAAAACGAAACGAAACAAAAACAAACAAAACAACAACAACAAAATGATTGGGCAATTAACGTCTCCCACCAAAGATAATTAGAAATAGACTAGTAAGTATATAGGAAATTGTGTTACAAACGTCCAGATATTGTTTTGAAAGCTATATATTGTGTACGTGGGTTTCAGAACATGACCTTTTGGTACAGCCTCTTATAACTTAAAGTTGTGTACATATTTCGCTACCTCAGAACTACAAAGTTTTATCCGACGTTTTTTGCTGTTTTGAGACCATGAAATCAAAATTCAAACGCTCTATCAAAATTGTAAGATTATTTTGAGTCGTTATCAAGATATTCAAAGAATTGCATTCGAAAAGGCTTGACATATTGTAAAACTAAAATATTTTGACGTCAAATTTCTCAAAACTAGGTACTGAGCAGATGTAACTTTGTAATTCGGAGGTAGCTGATGGACGTATGGGGGTCCACGTCATATTCAGGGTGGTTTGGACTGTTGAACAGACCACTGGACTCTTACAGAATGGAAACCCGTGACGTGGGCGACATCGTTTCATTTCGCGATATTGAAGACATTGATGGGAAATCAAAAGGTGAACAGTTATTGCCGCTGGCGAAATAGAAGAAAATCACATTTTTTACGTTTTAATCTAAGAAATTACTATGTAATTGACTTTGAGAAATCGAAGTGCTGATGGAGGATTTAAAATTGGCTAAAAAACGTAACAAGCATTTCCTAACTAACACAAAAGCTATATACTCTATTTTTGAACTTGGAGGTTAAATAAGACACGCAAGGAATCGTAACAGGACTCGGCCTCTTTTTAGAAACCATTACTCGGTATTTCAAATATCTTATAGAAAACATGTTGAGGGGGTCAGAAATAGGGAGAATACTGATTACATGAGACACGGAAGATGAATGAAACAGAAAAGATTCCGAGTGACTCAAAATGATGGACATACATTAATGAAAAAGTCATCTCTGGTGAGCTGGACGAAAAAGCTTCTGTCGCCTCGTATCAAAGAGTGTCACCGGTAGGACGAACATCCGCTGACGAAAGCAGCTGGCCCACATCACATGAAAGTTGTTCCCGTATCCGATCCAGATTTTTGGAATTGCCTTGTTAGTGAGACAACTTCCTGGGCCTTCGGCACATTGTTGTTAGGTGGCCAGTTCCTTTCCAGGCCGCTTTTACTTCCCCAACTCGAAGACAGGTACCCATTACTGCTGGGTGGGCAGGAGAGGGCGAAAAAATCCACGACCTAACAGAGGCTCGAACCCGGACCTTCCGCTTCGGGGACGAGCGCACTAACCGCTCCGCCACCGCACCCTCACACCACATAAACATATAGTTTTAAAAAGTAATAACATAAAAAGTAAGTATTGTTCACATACCTCTTTTCTTGGATCAAACGGTGCATATTATTTCTGTCACTTGGCCAAGACAGGCTTGAAATGGGGGGAGGGGAGGGGGGATGAACAATTCTTTTGATAAGCAAACATTGAACATTAAAAGAAAAAGTGAAATTCGTCTTCAATTTCATGAGAGTCACACCACTCATAAAAAGGTCATTTCATTAATCCCCACCGATACAGATTATTATTTAATAGCAGGCTATGTCTCTTCGGTTCAAGTACAGAGAGAGAGAGAGAGAGAGAGAGAGAGAGAGAGAGAGAGAGAGAGAGAGAGAGAGAGAGAGAGAGAGAGAGAGAGAGAGAGAGAGAGAGAGAGAGAGAGAGAGAGAGAGAGAGAGAGAGAGAGAGAGAGAGAGAGAGAGAGAGAGACTATTTTCATCCAGACGTAGGAACAGAAAAACTATAATGAAAAATAACATTAAAAGCTTATGAAGGATAGGTCTGTAGGAACAGAAAATGTTTAAGATGTCTTTTGAAGCTATCAAGTGTTTTTCTTTGTCTTAGTTTCATGGTTCTTACGACAGACTTCTCCCTCTATGTTCTGCACAAAATGATCAACCTGCCTATATTGTTTATTTCACTGAGAATTCCTCCAGTCCTCCAAACACTTGAGAAACCAGGCATATAAAAATGCCAGGGTTAATAATAGTTGTTTGTTTTTTAAAATTCAGTAGCCCAGTTGACTCTGCCTAATTCGCAGGAACGATAGAATTGTATGTAACATTTTCTTTGGATATATGCCATTTTCTAAGTGTATAAGTTTAATGACACAACGCATATATAGATCTCTATATATAATCAGAATATAAATTAGTTCTGCTCACTTCTCTCAGAACTAAACACTTGGGTGTATCATAGCCAAGACTCATAGAAAGGCTTTCCAGAATTTTACCTGAACATTGACAATCACGTCCCTTCTTTTGGTACTCCAAATTCAGAGCCACAAAGCATCATTTGTTTAATATATAAACATAACAAAAATGTTTTTTGGCTGTGTGGAAATCTAATTCCTGGTATAAACTGAAAAGCCTTTTTGGAAACAACCCACTGAGCTTTACAGGCTCGATCATCGATCACCATACGTTGGTTTCCAGCAGAGGCGGGATGATAATGAAATGCACAAGTAACTATAAAAGACTATCGTCTCTATAAAAGGTTATCATACCCTCCTAATACTATCTATGAGACCCTTTGAGCTTGCCTCCATCCCTAAAAACAATATATCTTTTCTCTGTATTCACCTTTAAACCCCACACAAATGGTAAAAATCATAAAACATTTTGACTAATAAATAACCCAAAAACTTTTAAACCTCTGGTATAGTCGTCAAAATGACTTAAGTAATGAGCGTACATTACGCATAAATACCATAGCCACCAGTTAATGGCAATATTTGTTTACCATGGGCATTTGATTCTGAAATGTGTTTTTCGAACTGAGAAAACCCCCCAAAGAAAATGATACAGGGAAAACCCTGCTTGCAGTTGCAGCTTTGTTTAATATCTGATCTACATCGGACATGTTTATCCAGCAATATAAAATTTCAAGCCCCTGAACAAGCAAGACTTCTTAATACTGTCCAAAACTTTTCTGTCAACCCAAATAAATGCTTTAAAAAAATGATAAAACATACATGGAATCTTCCAAAAGGCTGGGAGATTTTTGGTCTAAAAACTGGAGTGAAATAATATATAATCTATTGCAAATAATTTCGTCTAAAACTGGCCAGAGATTCAAGGATGAGGTTACCTTCATCCCACCATTGTTGCAGTCATTTGTTCAATATGAATAAAAACAATTTACTAAGAACGTTCAGTAAATTAATGCCTCCATAGTTATTCACATAATGTATTATTCGTTTTTAATGCAAATTTAACACTAAACATCACAGACTTGGACCATTCCTCTGAATAATTGCCTGTAAAGAAAACTGAATTGACAAGGGATATGAGAACATCAGCCAGATCCTGGCTCCCGAATCTGTAAAATTCCGGCAATAAGCCATCAAGTTCCCAAGCTTTGACTGATTTTGATTTATTTACATCCAATACAACTTCTCCTCCTGAAATGGGTGAATTTAAAAACAAATATCGAGTAACCATTTTCGGAAGTTATCGCTGGAACATGGCTTTATATCCACATGAACGAGTAGTATCCTCCTCCTCCTCCTCCTCCTCCTCCACATCATCATCATCATCATCATCATCATCATCATCATCATCATCATCATCATCATAAAGTGCCAGATCTGAAACAAAAATTGACGATTATGGTTTACCACTCAATTCTTTCAATAAACCAATATTTTGATCGCCTTTTCCCGTCACCTATCTGCTTAGGTTCTTTAAATAAGTTATTATTGGTCTGTCCTTGCCTTTTTCACCTTCTATAATTTTTTAGTGGGAGCAAAATGTCTATTTCAGTTCCCATAAATTGCTTTTATTGTTTCTTGGAAAGTATTTAGTCATAGTTGGCGGCTCGTTCTACCTCGTTTGATTTCTTTTCCTTCCATGACATTAACAACAGTCTCAAAGTAAAACAAGCCTCTATTGCTTTAAGTTTATTTTTAACATCTTTGGTAATTGTTCAGTATTTACAGCCATATGCTTGTAGAATAGATGACCTTACATCACCTTTAAAAAACCCTTTTTTAGTTGTCATTAGGATATTTCTATCTTTCAGGACTGGGCTCATTTTACTAAAGCTGTCTTATATCATCAATATCATTATCCGCCGATTCTCCCATGTGTTTATGTGTCTGGTTTATCTAACTTTGCCCTAGGGTATTACTGACCTTTTCTACATCTCTTTCTCTCTCTTGTGAAACATCAGAGACAATTATCACCTTTTCTTGAATTTCCTGTGACAAAACAACCAAGGTTCCACTATAGCATGGAGTAGAGGGTTGCTCACCATGAATGTTACATCAGAATAAGAATAACACCAGCAATCGTATTCTGTTTCAAAACAAGTGTGTGTGTGTGTGTGTGTGTGTAGATAGATAGATAGATAATATTTGATATATCTATACATGTATATATATAGCTAAATATAGATATATAGATAAAGATATTATGAGCTAGTACTGTGGAAATTGAGGGGTTGTTAGTACGCGTACAACAACAAGGACGCACCATCAGACCGTGTTTTGATGAAGTCACCCGCAAGGCATTGCTATCGGCGAATGGTCGTTGCCCTGAAAAAGAAACAATCCGCCCTCTCATATCTCGGTTTTTTTCGATTTTTTGCTCGTTTGGCTGGTTGTATTTCCCTTGGAAGATTCCCCTTATTTCCACCCACTCCCTCTCTCCAACTCTTAGCCCCAGCCTCCTCCGCTCTCCTCACCTCCCAATACCAGCCCGCCCCCTCCCTTCTTCACTCTCCCCAGCACCCAATTCCAGCCCCCGCATTCCCTCCTTTCTATTCTCAGAGC
>NW_004797276.1:1643772-1645609 GCF_000002075.1 Aplysia californica
CCCCACCCTGGCCTCATCTGTCCTGATTTTTAGTGTGACGATATTGCTCAGGGTGCTTTACCAATACATCGTTGTTGTTTTTAATGTTGTAATTGTTATTGGTTCAGCAGCTGCTTCTACTGCTTGCGGTAATGCTTTAAAATCCAGCCTTAATTTTGAAAAGAAAATCTTCATTATTTTCGACAAAATGATGTGGAAGTCGCTTAGTGTCAAATAAGCGAGAAAATGTCGCCATAGTTTAGTGACCTCCAATGCTTGAGTGTCCTTGAAAACTGCAAATTTACATTTTTGTATCTTTGATCAACGTTGGTTTTTTTTGGTGTTTGTTTGTTCTGTAGAATCCACCAAGAACCGTGTTTGAATGGACATATAATATGTTGATTCAAAGGTAAAAAAGATCGCCAAAATTGCTCAACGGTCGGAAAAAAGGCTGGTTTCTTCGATTTTGTCATATTGTCAAGGTCCTGATTTCACCATGATGACGCACATTTGCTTGTGGCACGTAACGTAACGTTTATAACAGGAGCAACTCTCAAGGTTAGTGGATGTGGGTATAGGGGTTCAAAAGTGGAAACGTTTTTTTGTGTGTTTTTTTTTTGGGGGGGGGGTGGATCTCGAAGCTCTGTGAAGGTAAAGATTTGATGAAAACATCAGTACATCTCATTTTGCAAAGGTGACTAAACTGAACAGATTAAAACAACTCCCTCTTTCGGGCGTCCATCACTGTTTCCTGTTTCATCCCCTTTCAACTATTCCTAGTATCCAATCAGTTCGTGTTGCGCAAGTTGTGACACAATTTTTGAGTAAATGTAGTAAACGTATTGCTTGTTTGTTTGAGTAAACAGAAGCACATCGACACAATAATGGTCATTTAGTGCTGGGAAAAGTAAGACAGACAGACATACAAACAGACAGACAGACAGACAGACAGACAGACAGACAGACAGACAGACAGACAGACAGAAACAACTGAGGGAAAAGTAAAGAAATAATACCTACCAGAAAAAGTGTTGCAGAAATATTTACATGATAACAGGTACAATACGATCTACTTTAATATTCCCTTGATGCATGTAGGAGGGATTTCTAAAAATGTCAATTATATTGTTATAAAACATATTTCTCAGTGAACCATTTTTTTTCTCTTCGAATGATAGAAACAATTTACTGGTTAAAACGGAATAGCTTCTTGAAAAGAACATACTCACAAATATTGGTTTTTATTCTGAAAACGTTAATATTTTCAACCAAATCCCACTCCCTCGCCTGTCTAAGTTCAAACTCTCCTCCTCCCTAGCCCTCCCTCCCCGAAACACAACAAGACAAATAATGCAAGAAATCGTGTCGTCTGTACCAATGGATACATCCCAAACTTGACCTCAAATGTTGAAACTCACAAATCTATTGTCTAACTTTCCTTACCGGTCATGATGAAACGAATTGCTCCTGAACTAATGCCTCTCAATGCCGCCTTCTTAGAGGAGATATTATTATCTTTTTGTAGTCAATTACGAATTTTGTTAAGACCATCAGTGCCGACGGCTAACTAGTCTTTGTCACTTGTGTATCACAACCACCGGTAGTGGAGAGCCTTTGATCCCAATCCAGTAGCACAGTTCATCTAACACCTCGATAGTGTTATTGAGTTTACAACTTCCATCATTAAGTCTATCCAGTGTGGAGCACTAACATGTTGAATTGAAAAAAACCCATGCATGTAAGCAAATATTGTATTTTCACAGTTATTGTTCATTATGAATTTGTGTTTGGATTTTGTAAGGCTGCTATAAGAGCTGTGTGCACATGGGATAAGGCGCTACGAAAATCATTATTTTTA
>NW_004797276.1:1645924-1647570 GCF_000002075.1 Aplysia californica
AGAGGATTACTATAGGAGCTGTGCACTGCATATGTTCTTTGTATAATTGTACAGCGCATTGAGCCCTTCTTTGTGGAAATGTGCTATATAAATGCAATTTATTTTTAATTTTTTAAATTGGAGTCATCGAAGCTGGAAACATGGATACATAAAATTGCTTCCAGGGAGCTCCGAAATGGGCGTGCTACCAAGAAGGCACCGAAAAGGAAGTCCAAATGGAGAAACTAACTTGGTAGTATTTAAAAAATACATCGTCATTTAATAGAAAAAACTTGAAACAGAGAATCAAGAAAAGATAATGCGGTTTGGTGTGTGGGAGAAGACGGGGAGATGAAGATGCATCTAGGTTTCTTAGGGTGGGTTGAAATGGGATGGAGTGAAATAGTCTGGGGTTAAAATTAGATCTAATGGGATGGAGTCAAGGAGCTTACAACTATTAATCTCCTTGGATGGAGTGAAAAGAAGTGGGTAAAGAGCCATCATTTGCATGTTTGTTTGTGTGTATGTGTGTGTGTTTGTCTGCGCGCGCGCGTGTGTGTGTGTGTCTGTGTGTGTGTGCGTGTGTGTGTGTGTGTGTGTGTGTATGTGTGTGTAAGAGAATTTGCTAAGACAACCTAGCTTAATAAAGATTTAAGTCAAGAAAGGAATGAAAAACGTGTATAGCAAGGAAAATTCAAAGTACATTTATTGAACTTGCCTAATGCTTCGTACATTATAACTCTATGATCACACAAGACGAAGCTGTTATCAGATTTAAAAAAACAACAACTCTTCTTTACATAGCGATACAAAAATGAAATTTCTTAGCAGGGTAGAAGCAATGTTTAAACCCCTCTCCCCCCACCCCCCCACCTAAATCTCATGTTTCTCCTAACAAGCCCTGGCATTTCCCATAGCTACTATAAGGACGTGAATATTGACAGTAAAAAGGAATGCATGTCATTCCAGCAACATTACTTTACCATAAGACTTCTATAGATATCATGGACTCAAAAGAGAACAAACATCTCTATAATATTATTGAAAATATAACGATTTGTAACATTCCTTAATACACTACTAAAATCACATGAGGAGGCACAAGCGTTTTGCAAAATAACGTTGTTGAAGAGAAAGTCCCTAGAAAATGTGACAGAGTACCCCGCCCCCTCCCCCCTCCCCCAAAGATAAAAACAACGATTATAGAACCCAAGCATCACACATAAACAGTGTGTGTGTGTGTGTGTGTGTGTGTGTGAAGGAGGAGAGACGTGAACAAAAAAGAAAAGAGTCAAGAATATCCTTATCATAAACCAGTGAGAAAGTGGTAATGACTAATTAACTCTGGTCTTGACAGACCTAGGATCTAAGTGTCCTTGAGGGGCAATAGTCTTCCGTCTGACCGTAACAGGTCAATGGCCACGGCTGTCTGTCTGTGCTAGCTTTGTCGCCTGTGGGCCAATGTCTTGACCGTCGGAATTCCCACGCATTCCGTCCACCCACTGCCACATTGAGAAACAACAGGCTTTTCTTCAATGGACAATGAGCAAGGGCTTACTCCCACGATGGCCTTGCATTCGCGCGCGAGTGTTTGAGCGTGTGTCTGCGTGTGTGTGTGTGTGTGTGTGTGTGTGTGCGTTTGTGTGCGTGCGTGTGTGTGTGTGTGC
>NW_004797276.1:1647670-1650154 GCF_000002075.1 Aplysia californica
GGGGGGGGGAGTGGACAATGCAAGCATCAGGATATTGACCGTTTACGGTATGTATCACCATCATCATCATCATCATCATCATCATCATCATCATCATTATTATCATCATCCGGTGCCTTGTCGACTGGCTTGAGCGATCATAGACCTCCACTTCGCTCTCTCTTGCGTTGCAGCAATGGAGTCTGTTGTTCCTGCTGTTCCCAGCCGTGTTGTCAACTTGTCCAGCAACTTTTCCCTCTGTCTGCCTCTGCCTCTCTTTTCATCAAACTTGTCCTTTGTTATAATATTCCCCAATGATTCTTTCTACTTTGAGTATCCAATGAAATTTTCCTGTCGCTTTGTTATAATATTCGTTATACGCTGTCGTCCGCAATTCGCTTCAACCAAGATTTCTTCATTTTGTTTCGAGCTGTCAATGGGATACGCAGCAACTCTGTCGCCTCAATTGTTATTTCCAGCTGTCTATTAATCGTCCATGCTTCACACCCGTATAATAGGATTGGCTCGATGTAACTTTTCAGTTTTTAGTTTTAGTAAGAATTTTACGGCACTTGCAACACAATAGGTCATATAAGTGCCGAAGATTGGAGGTATTACAACAGAATAACAAACATAAAAAAGAAGGAGGAGAGATCAGGACAATAGATGTTCGATAGGAAAGAAGAAGCAAACCACACCAGAGCACTCGCCAAACACCCACGTAACTTTTCAGCACTCTTTTTCTTGTTTCCAGTGACAGATTGGTGTTTGTGAGATCTGTTTCATTTTGTGGAAGGTTGCTTTTGCTTGGCAATTAATGCGGCTTTACTTTCGTTGTGACATCTCCCATCTGATGATATAATGGTTCCCAAATAATATTTAAAATCTATGTATACAAACACGTAAATGTGTCACAACGCAGTATCGCCTCATCATTGGTATTTTTAAAAAGCTTTTTTAATAAAGGTTTTTCATTTGTCTCGCTTTTTTAATGAAAAATAAATAAATCTATCTTTTTAATAAAAGTAGTGATGTTTGCGATTGAAGGAGGTGGGGTGGCATAGTGTTAGAGAAAAAAAATATAGTGAGAAAAATATGGTTGCCAAAGTTTACTATGCTGCAAAGCTTGAGTGTCCTGGGAAATTGCAAATCTACATTTGTTGTGCCTTTGATTAACGTTTTTCAGTGACGCTCACTCACAAATGTGTTTTGAAATGGACGTGAAAGGAGTTCAGGCAAAAAAGAAAGAAAAAAAAAAAGAAAGAAAAATGCCCAACGTATTAAAAAGTTTCTCAGATTTCATTATTCAGACGGACGCCTTGATTCAACCCCGATGCTTCACAAAAATAGGGTCTACAAATAATCGAGTAAAGTAATTTTAGATTGGATAATCAGACAAGATCAGATTACACTTGATCGATTCTGCCATGGAATACAGTGTTATACGTTTTTTTGTGTGTGTTGATGAATACAGCACTGTGAGTGTTCGTAAATAAACTTGTCCCTGGCGAGTGCTCATAATAATATATCCTTGACATGATCGTAAACAAAAAAAATCAGAAATTCATTAGAACAGCTGTCCCCCCAACCCATTTATCATCGCGAGAGCCCAAAACTACCGCTTAACCAGAGGGAAATTTGGAAAGGCTTACAGGCACATGCTGTTTAGAGCAGCCAATAAGCTTCTTTTCTGGAGATGAGCACCAAAGCACTTTCTTTTTCTCAGTGTGAGAGTGAGACATATCGAGGTCATTCCTCCTAGCCCATGCCAAGGTCACATCAGCTTTAAAACAACGTAAAATCATCGTCAACACAAAATACTAAAGGCAATCGAATTATACTTCCTTTGAAAATCTTATGAATGAATGAATGAAAGAATGAATCAATGAATAGCAACCATATTGGAAAGCTAATCCGTTAAACGTGTGCGTCCTTGTTGGTATATTAAACGTAACATATTTTCTGTTGAAATAGAAAATTTCTACAGCCGCAGTGCTTATAATAAACTTTGAAAGAAGACTGTAAAACAATCAAAATTACGTCATCATCTGTATGCCTGTCGTTAACAATACAACCAGTACTTACACATTACGTTACATAAATATCTTTCTCTGTCTTGGTTACTAAATGTTTACGATTGTGCAGACGACGGGGCGATGACTCTGATGTTTCCATAACAGTGCTTTGTTACGTCATAGTTGTCTTGTCCGATACCAGGGCGTATTACATCCTTTTACCACCACCACCACCTCCTCCTCCTCCTCTTCCTCTTCTTCCTCCTCCTCCCTCTCCTTCTTCCCTTCTACTCCTCCAAGCCTTCCTTCTAATCCTCCTCCTCCTCCTTCTCTTCCTCCTCCTTCTGCTCCACCTCCTTCTCTTCAACTCCTAATTCTCCTCCTCCTCCTCCTTCTCCTCCTCTTCTTCTTCTTCTTCTTCTTCTTCTTCTTCTTCTTCTTCTTCTTCTTCTTCTTCTTCTTCTTCTTCTTCTTCTTCTTCTTCTTCTTG
>NW_004797276.1:1651627-1659943 GCF_000002075.1 Aplysia californica
TTTCTTCTTCTTCTTCTTCTTCTTCTTCTTCTTCTTCTTCTTCTTCTTCTTCTTCTTCTTCTTCTTCTTCTTCTTCTTCTCTAATTCTGAGTTCGATTCTCCAATTTCTACGTGTAAACACAGTGGTAGCTATAAGTATCATTTATGCCGTTATCCACAAGCAAAACACTAGGTACATATTTACCTGGTCTATCTATATTATAGTTATAGATAGTAGAATAATCCTCTTTCTTAAAATGGACCGATATTGAATTAGTATTGTACAGACAGTAGATTGTATGAAATACTTTTTTCTTTCTTGTATCAAATTCATTAAAACATTCTCATTTGCATTCAGTCTACCTTGTCCACTTTCCTCAATCAGCCTCTGTGTCTCGATCAGCTTCTCTCTGTTTCAGTCTTCTCTCTAAATCTCAAGGCGACAAAATAAAGTAAAAAACAAACAAACAACAACAACAACCAAAAAGCACACACCGTTTCCGGAGGAAAATTGAAACCCGGTCTTCCACATTTAAATTGGGGATACTTATCACTATACAATCGATGACACACTCCCTTTGCTGCAAAAGATATTAGAAACAGGGGCGATGTGTCAACCTAATCAGACAATCACTGCTTCCTTTCAATAATTTGGGAACATCTTCGCAGGCAAAATCACCCATAGACCGTGATAGACGTTGACTTTATAAATTTAAATAGATCTTCTTGAAATAACCAATGAGCACTGTGCACAACTCTCGAAACTGTTTCATTGTCTCTTAAATACCCTGTTCACCCCTTTACAGCCACTCTCATAAGCAGTCACACGCATTGATTACGCAAGCTTACATTTAGAATGGCAGAGTCTACCTCAAAAAAAGGTAGGGAGAACCAACTCCTGATAATTTTACTGCGACTGTGCGTGCTGTGTTTTTGTTTGTTTGTTTGTTTGTTTGTTGTTGGGTTGTTGTTGTTGGGTTGTTTTTTTTTTGGGGGGGGGGGATAAATAACCTACAATCAGGTCATGGCATAATTTTTCCAGCTGCTCATGTCCACGAAAGGCTTAAAAAAGAACTCCAGAAACATTAAAAAACAAATTGATAATACTTTTGAAGTACGTCATCTCTGCTTGTCTACCTTCTTTTTGCGTTTCACGTGTCCAGTGAAATAAACTATGAACAGATTTGGAGACCGTAATTGCTACCTCACGATTAAAAATTATCATTACATTTTGTTCAAAGAGAGAATATAAATAATATTGTTTAAAGAGATATTTTATAGATTATTTTAGCGGTGAAAATACAAGAATGAATTCAGGGCTTATTTTCATTCATATCTCAGTGATGCAGGCTCGAATAAGAAGTTTTGTCAATTATGTTCCTATTGCGGGAAAGCTTTTCATGTGTGGCCTCATCCTCATCTCTATCTGATTCTTTGTCTCACTTTGATTGCCCTGTCAAACATGTCAGCCTTCGCCACTGATTAGGAATGTCACAAAATTAATGGTTTACACACGAATCTCTGCCTGTGCACGCCAAGGACACATTCAACAGCTTGTAGCGAGGCTGGAAGAGAGAAAATTGTTCTAGTTATTTCTCAGCGTGTCATCCAGTGCAAAACGATCACAGACCGAATTCTACGTCACACGACTGGTGAAAAAAGCACGAAATAACAAAAACAAGAGCCTATTATTGTGAGGTGCATGACTACAGATAATTTAGACTGCCCTGTTGAACAAATTTGATTGTGCTTTTTTATATATCATTCGGTTGATAAAATTTGGAGCTTCATTAGTAGCGTATTTGGATTCCTTTGCCTGCTAAACTGAAGAAGTATTCTGTTCTAAAAGTGTCATAAAAGCTTAATGAGAACTTTTGTTCTTTTTACGCGAATTGCGTCAGGATAAAGAAAGTCAGGTCTGAGTATTTTCACAAGTTCGTCAAATTCGAAAGCATTTAAGGGCAAACTGTTAGTTCGTCATTCTGCTGTGCTGTAGGACAGATCGCCTTTACTCGAATTCTGATTTGCTTGGGTTTTGTTTTTTTTCAACTGACTTGGCTGGAGGCTTTTCGCAGTTCCCTAATCATTCAGGTCGGTTACATGGCAAGTCTATTATAACCTCACTGCTTTAAAAAGTTGTTAAATCAATGTCAATATGCAATGTGTGTTATGATGATATATAATATATTAAAATGGCCGGTTTGCCAAAAACTGAAGCTACGAAGCACGAAAGTTACACCTGTAAATAAAAAAGATAAACAGGATTTTTGCACAATGGTAACTCATGCACCTTTACGAATTTTCGGAAACGTAATTGTTTTTCTTATGTAGCTGATCTTCGGCCCAATCCCACTATACAAGAAGACGAAAACTACAGCACTGTGCTAATTGTGGTACAATTAAGGGTAAATAACTCCAAAAATATCTTACGTAAACACTAATTATCCTTGCCCCTTTTTCAGGTTGCTCAGTGGCTCCAGGCTTCGGACACGCAAAGTTGTTCACAAATTACGGGCCAAAGATGTGCCTACTGTGCTTTAGGCACGGAAAGCGTGAGCCTTAAGTATCAGTTTATTCAGCTTGTTTGGCGGTAAAGTGTACTTCCTATTCAAATGTTCGGATATTGTTTTCTTTTGTAAAAGAGAAATTACCAGGAGATAACGAAGAAGAAGAAGAAGAAGAAGAAGAAGAAGAAGAAGAAGAAGAAGAAGAAGAAGAAGAAGAAGAAGAAGAAGAAGAAGAAGAAGAAAAAGAAGAAGAAGAAGAAGAAGAAGAAGAAGAAGAAGAAAAAGAAGAAGAAGAAGAAGAAGAAGAAGATCTTTTAAAATATCATCGGGGGGGGGGGGGGCTTCTATCTCATTGCCTAGACATTATTTTGTATAGTCCACGTTACGCACGCTCGCGGCGGGCACCGTAATCTTAGAATTAACGTCAGTAATGTGTATTAGGAACCACTCTTCGGGGAGCTAAGAGCGTTATTAAATTTGAAGCTAGTTTGTTTGGGCGGACGAAAAGATAGTGCGTATTTCGTGTAGTCTGCGATTCGGGTGTACAATCACTGGTATCTCAACCATTGATACAGCAGTGAGGTTGTTTGTGTGTATGCTTGAAATTCAATTTGCATCCCTCAGGGCACGGTTTAAAAAAAAATTAGTTCCTACTCTTAGAAGCCAAGCTTAAAGAGATGTGGCGGGTACTATTTTTGTCTAGGGAGGTAACATTCGAGCATGTGGTGAGACGTAATATTCTGTTCCCTTTTTTTGTAATCATGTACAACTTATAATATGTGTGTGACTTCACATTTGAATTGAAAATCCTCAGCTTATTTTTCGAAGTGAGATATCCCTGGTCCTCTCAATCCGGTTCAAAGATATGAAAGTAGCCTGTTCCTTTCCGATCGAGACTTTATTTCGGCACCTGCCCCCCCCCTCTGTGTCAATTATCCTCCCAAGATAGCAGAAGGTTTCGACGTCTTCTGGCGCATTTAGGTCTATTGTGACCTGCTCCTTTTGTTGTGCATCTATCTTTAGGACCGTTGACTTCCCGGAGTGGATCCTCAATCCAACAGACTCTGAAAGCCTTTTTAAAACTGAGGTCTTTGTTTGCATCTGTTTCTGGGCAATAGAAGCGCAAAGTCATGTGCAAAGTCTAGATCGGTTACGTCAAACCTATAGCTATTCTCAATTTTTCGACTGTCGAGGTTCTAAAATAGCACAAGCTCAAGCAGTGATTGGCCATGGAATAGCTGTGCTCCACTGAAAAACCAACAAACTCGCAAAAGTCTCGTGTCCACTCCTCGAGACAAATAATTTAACCTTTCCTTGGTGGGAAATACTTTTCTTGAAAATAACAATAGTCTTCGGTTAACAAAACAACTGCTTAATTCCTCGATCCTTACTCGAACAAGGTTTTGATCTTACTTGCACAGCCCTGGGCCTACTCTGTATTAAAACTTTTTCTAATTATACCGACAACGATGGAAAAACACCAACCAAAAGTCTGTTCACTGAAATGAAATACAGTTAGAATATTCCATAAATTTTTTTGAGTCAGCTCATGCTGGAGAGAACAAACCATTTAATTTTTTTTATTTTTTTTGCATGACATTCTTATCAACCTATTAAAAATAATGTTTCTCATTTAACAAGTCTTGTCGTGACACAGAACAAACCCATTGAAAGGAAAATATTCAGGTTCGGATATATACCTACATCAATTCTGAAAATTTGAACAGAATTTCCACAGCACTGATTATATCTATGATTGTGGAAAACCATTTATGGCAGTTGGCAGTTCAAACTCCGCGTGTTGTCCACTGAGAAAGCGCTAATTACTTTGGGAGTCCCAGGGTGAGCGTGGGAGCGGGGATAGAGCTTTATAATACTCACGCAGTGGTCACTTCATTGTGGACAGACCACTCTCCGAGCGAAGATGCACTCAATCATACCCCATGACAGGTTAGCTTGAACAAGAATGTACGAGCATTACCGATTTTCTTATGTCAAACAAATGTAAATCGAGCAAGGTTTTGCTCTTACTCGCACAGCCCAACGCCCATTTTACATTAAAACGTTTGAAGAAATTATACCGACTTGGAATGGAAAAACACAACCCAACATCGTATGTTGAGAACATAGCAAGCTGGTTCGCACAATCTAAGTCCGACTGTTCGAACAATAAAAGCCAGAGTGTTCGAACAAGCCAAGTCAGAGGGCTCGAGCAATCAATGTCAGAGTGTTTAAACCAAAATTTAGTAAAAGAAAACTTCGGCAACTGTGTAGTTGTAGTGGACTTTGGTTCACATCTCTTCATCAGTTCAATTGGCATGTAATTTTAAGTCAGTGTTCCCAAAAATAGTGAAAAAATGTGAGAAAAAAAAACATGTAACGAGGCAATTGGCGTGTCATGCATCCTCGGAGACCTTTATGTTTTTCTAAGCGTTTTACGGCACTTGCAACACAAATTAGGTTGATTAAGTGCCGAAGATTCGGTGTTACAAGTGAGTAACAGACACAAAAAGGAGGAGAAATAAGGACTATAGATGTTTGATAGAAAAAGGATCAAACCACACCAGATCATGGCCATAACCACCGGAGGAGATTAATAGACTCCCCAGAAGAAATCACATAAGTAGAAAACAATTGATTTCGGGCTCGATTCTACGATTCCTAGCTTTTAGTCTTAAGAATCGGGAATCTGCGGTTACCGAAAAATTGGTACCGAGCCGACCACCGGGAGACTGGAGCCCAGGTTACGCACATCGTTGATAAGTGCTTGTCTGACTGAACACATGTCAATGCCTGCCCAAGTGGTAAGCAGTACAGTACGCCACGACAACTCGCAAAACTGATGAGTCAGTTCATCAATTAAACTGAACCCTCAGGCAAACTCATCCGGCTTTTGTTTAGTCCCCAGAGGTATATGTGACAAGAGACAGACGGGTCCGTGTACCCATTAGGGCTCGCAAGATCGGATAAGCAGTTTTGATTCATAGGATCATAGGCTGCTGCCTCTAAGAGAAAGACTTTTCTAAATCAAGCTACTCCAAACCTTTGTCAGTATCGCCAAATGGCCACATTTGCGCTCGTCCATCGCTGCAGCAACAGTACTCATTCTCCCCATATTGCACGCATCAGCGTACCACACGAGTCAATTCCCAACATTGAACGCTGCTAAGTATCTCTTGTTTTACGTCTTCTTCTGATACCCTTTTCTGAAGTGTTTGCTGTAGCTGCTGCATAACGCAGAGCATCGATGTCCTGCCCGGCTTGAGCTTGGGAATGCCATAAATACGATCCTGTAGAAGTTGCCAAACAACGTAGATGAGGTCTATCCCAAGGCTGACACTTGATAATTTTGTATTCTGTTCTCCACATGTCTATAATCTATGCAAATCCTAGCTCTGATGGCGAAGAGGGAATTCAGTAGCAGCACCTAAAGACCTCTGTCAATCTCATGAACGAGTCTGAGCAATTTACACATGATCATTGTAAAAAAGAATAAATGTATCCACTCAGTTTTAGAACCTCTCGAGGTTTTGATTTTTTGAAAGCTCTAATTGGTCACGTTGTACTGGAAAATATAAAACCTAGGTCGCGAAGGATTGTCGTGATGATACTGGAAGAATTAGCATCTGCTCAGAGTGGGGGAAGATAATGTTACAGGGAATTATTGATCAAACCCATCTTTTAGTCACGATCATCTATAATCAATTCTGTTCTCGTACGTTTTGACCCTATAAATGTTGTGCTGGTTTACGAGGAATTTGTTTCAGGCTTAAAGCATAGCTTGAGATCTATTTTCCTTATTTCGTATAAGTAAAAAAAGGGCAAAGCGCACTTGGGATCGTTGATTTTAGGCCGCATATGAAGTTGCGCATTTTCTTGGTGGTATGATACAATAGTTTCATCTGCTGTTGCCTCTTTGTGACCATTTAGTTTTCATTCAGCAAACAGTGTATTTCAGAGCCAGAACCAGCTTATTTTACACTTGTCCAATAACCGCTATTCATCATCATTGTGTGAACAAACCTAACCATTTTTTATATTTGCGTCAAAATGATATTATATACTGCTAAAAGAAGAACAATAGCAACTCAGCTAAAAAAAACCCCAACAACAACAAAACAAGCCTTTCACCTTCATTTAGGATACAGAATTTAGTGACCAAGACATAAAGTGTTCACGAATGATACAATACCTGTGTCACAAACCGTTGCCAGTGGTTGGGAAGGAAACAAATACCAAACCCATTTGCAGTGACAAGTTTTTGCGTGAACCAAGCATTCGTTCAGATAACTTCTACTCCTGTATCGTGCTACTAGTACTAGTTCAAAAAGAACTTAAGGGAAATTGCAAAATTAAAGTTGATTATCCTGATATTCTGTCCATCCGGTACTCACTACCACACAGCGAGGAGGGGGCGGGAAGGGGTATACAACGCCAAGAAAATTAAGTGAACGGCATCGGTCTAACAGCTTCAGAAAAAATACCCCCAGAAAAACTAAAGAAGGCTGAAGCAGTCTTTAAAACACAATTGGGACAAGGATTGGTTTTCTGACACGTCTGGGTCTTCCAGACGCCCGAGTGTCTGAAAGGGTTAATTACTGTCTCTGGCTTAGTGAATTTCAGCATCGACACGTAGTTACCATAAACAATAATATTATGTTACTTTCGAGATTGCAGAGAAGCTTGTCAAGGAATAAGTCAAAGTAGATTAAGGTGAACGTACGGTTAATCCGTCTGGATACTAGCCACAGGTCGTCACGCTGGGTTCATACAGGTCCGTCAAGATATCCAAGAATAAGTCCAAACCAGACCAAGTCCAATTACTTTTAAAGATCTAGTAAAAGAAATGGGCAAATGAGGACGGAAACTTACATTACAAGGAGCTATCTCAGTAAAGGTCTAATAAAGTTTAGTTCCACCTTAGGGTTTCTAAATATACAAGTAACTACTATAGAAAATATAGTGTCACTTTAATCATCGTTTTGAAAAATTTGAACTGCCTAAATGCAAAACTTAACTTTTATTTATTCCTTCAATAGATTTTAATGGTTTCATGAAGACATTTTGTTCTGGAACGATTTCTATTGAGAACGAAGAGAACTACACTCGTATTCGATAACTCAGTCACTTCTTTCAAAATGATTAGCCCCCATGGTACTATTTGTGTAAAGGCACTTCAAAAAAGGTCGTTATTAGAAAAATGACACCAGATGCAAAACTGTAACTAGAAGTGCATACGAAAGTCAGCTATCAAAGCTGTATCATCAGTATACCGCTGGTTGTTAATATTGAGACAGCCTACCTTGATTCCTCTCATATTACTGAAGTAAAGCAGTATCATTTCGCCGTATAAATTAAACAGATCTGGGGACAGGACACATCCTTGTCTTACACCTTTGCGGATTAGCCTCTCTTTGCTGAGCTCGTTGTCGACCCAGATTGCTGCCTGCTGTTCTCAATAAAGTTGTCTTAGGATTCTTAGGTCTTCTTCGTCTGTGTTCAAATCGGTTTGGATGTTGAACAGTTATTTATGTCTCACTTTGTCAATAAATGCTTTGTGTAGTCGATAAAGCAGAAGTAAGGGTTTTTGCTGGACCTCAGTTGATCTTTACATGAGCATCTTTAGAGCAAACGTGGCGTTTCTGGTACCTTCATTCGCAATATCATATGATTGTAAGTCATTTATCATTATTAGATCTTCCATTATTATGAGGAACAGCAAACACACGTTTGTCGCCGCAAGCAAAGTCCAGCAAATGGAGGAAAGCTTTATAGGTGGGCAGTTTGTCAAAAAGGGTCGACCGATTTTGTCACGAGTTGTATAAATAAT